>NW_026973040.1:0-87818 GCF_036711695.1 Zophobas morio | reverse complement strand
AATCGACAAAAATACAGTTTCTAGCTAAAATTTGATGGTTTCGTTGCACTTTCCGAGCCCGTAGGGTATCTGATTGGCTTAAAAGTACAAGAAAACACTTCAAAAGTGACGTTTCTGAAGAATTTTAACAGTTTTCTTGTATCTACGAACGCCAGAATGCATAAAATTGACCTAAACGTCTCCTTTTCCTATTCTGAGTCGATTCTGCATGCTTTAAGTGTGTTTGGTGGCTCAGAACCATCAAAAAACGTTGAAATATAGTTCAAATTCAATAAAAATCGACAAAAATACAGTTTCTAGCTAAAATTTGATGGTTTCGTTGCACTTTCCGAGCCCGTAGGGTATCTGATTGGCTTAAAAGTACAAGAAAACACTTCAAAAGTGACGTTTCTGAAGAATTTTAACAGTTTTCTTGTATCTACGAACGCCAGAATGCATAAAATTGACCTAAACGTCTCCTTTTCCTATTCTGAGTCGATTCTGCATGCTTTAAGTGTGTTTGGTGGCTCAGAACCATCAAAAAACTTTGAAATATAGTTCAAATTCAATAAAAATCGACAAAAATACAGTTTCTAGCTAAAATTTGATGGTTTCGTTGCACTTTCCGAGCCCGTAGGGTATCTGATTGGCTTAAAAGTACAAGAAAACACTTCAAAAGTGACGTTTCTGAAGAATTTTAACAGTTTTCTTGTATCTACGAACGCCAGAATGCATAAAATTGACCTAAACGTCTCCTTTTCCTATTCTGAGTCGATTCTGCATGCTTTAAGTGTGTTTGGTGGCTCAGAACAATCAAAAAACGTTGAAATATAGTTCAAATTCAATAAAAATCGACAAAAATACAGTTTCTAGCTAAAATTTGATGGTTTCGTTGCACTTTCCGAGCCCGTAGGGTATCTGATTGGCTTAAAAGTACAAGAAAACACTTCAAAAGTGACGTTTCTGAAGAATTTTAACAGTTTTCTTGTATCTACGAACGCCAGAATGCATAAAATTGACCTAAACGTCTCCTTTTCCTATTCTGAGTCGATTCTGCATGCTTTAAGAGTGTTTGGTGGCTCAGAACCATCAAAAAACGTTGATATATAGTTCAAATTCAATAAAAATCGACAAAAATACAGTTTCTAGCTAAAATTTGATGGTTTCGTTGCACTTTCCGAGCCCGTTGGGTATCTGATTGGCTTAAAAGTACAAGAAAACACTTCAAAAGTGACGTTTCTGAAGAATTTTAACAGTTTTCTTGTATCTACGAACGCCAGAATGCATAAAATTGACCTAAACGTCTCCTTTTCCTATTCTGAGTCGATTCTGCATGCTTTAAGTGTGTTTGGTGGCTCAGAACCATCAAAAAACGTTGAAATATAGTTCAAATTCAATAAAAATCGACAAAAATACAGTTTCTAGCTAAAATTTGATGGTTTCGTTGCACTTTCCGAGCCCGTAGGGTATCTGATTGGCTTAAAAGTACAAGAAAACACTTCAAAAGTGACGTTTCTGAAGAATTTTAACAGTTTTCTTGTATCTACGAACGCCAGAATGCATAAAATTGACCTAAACGTCTCCTTTTCCTATTCTGAGTCGATTCTGCATGCTTTAAGTGTGTTTGGTGGCTCAGAACCATCAAAAAACGTTGAAATATAGTTCAAATTCAATAAAAATCGACAAAAATACAGTTTCTAGCTAAAATTTGATGGTTTCGTTGCACTTTCCGAGCCCGTAGGGTATCTGATTGGCTTAAAAGTACAAGAAAACACTTCAAAAGTGACGTTTCTGAAGAATTTTAACAGTTTTCTTGTATCTACGAACGCCAGAATGCATAAAATTGACCTAAACGTCTCCTTTTCCTATTCTGAGTCGATTCTGCATGCTTTAAGTGTGTTTGGTGGCTCAGAACCATCAAAAAACGTTGAAATATAGTTCAAATTCAATAAAAATCGACAAAAATACAGTTTCTATCTAAAATTTGATGGTTTCGTTGCACTTTCCGAGCCCGTAGGGTATCTGATTGGCTTAAAAGTACAAGAAAACACTTCAAAAGTCACGTTTCTGAAGAATTTTAACAGTTTTCTTGTATCTACGAACGCCAGAATGCATAAAATTGACCTAAACGTCTCCTTTTCCTATTCTGAGTCGATTCTGCATGCTTTAAGTGTGTTTGGTGGCTCAGAACCATCAAAAAACGTTGAAAAATAGTTCAAATTCAATAAAAATCGACAAAAATACAGTTTCTAGCTAAAATTTGATGGTTTCGTTGCACTTTCCGAGCCCGTAGGGTATCTGATTGGCTTAAAAGTACAAGAAAACACTTCAAAAGTGACGTTTCTGAAGAATTTTAACAGTTTTCTTGTATCTACGAACGCCAGAATGCATAAAATTGACCTAAACGTCTCCTTTTCCTATTCTGAGTCGATTCTGCATGCTTTAAGTGTGTTTGGTGGCTCAGAACCATCAAAAAACGTTGAAATATAGTTCAAATTCAATAAAAATCGACAAAAATACAGTTTCTAGCTAAAATTTGATGGTTTCGTTGCACTTTCCGAGCCCGTAGGGTATCTGATTGGCTTAAAAGTACAAGAAAACACTTCAAAAGTGACGTTTCTGAAGAATTTTAACAGTTTTCTTGTATCTACGAACGCCAGAATGCATAAAATTGACCTAAACGTCTCCTTTTCCTATTCTGAGTCGATTCTGCATGCTTTAAGTGTGTTTGGTGGCTCAGAACCATCAAAAAACGTTGAAATATAGTTCAAATTCAATAAAAATCGACAAAAATACAGTTTCTAGCTAAAATTTGATGGTTTCGTTGCACTTTCCGAGCCCGTAGGGTATCTGATTGGCTTAAAAGTACAAGAAAACACTTCAAAAGTGACGTTTCTGAAGAATTTTAACAGTTTTCTTGTATCTACGAACGCCAGAATGCATAAAATTGACCTAAACGTCTCCTTTTCCTATTCTGAGTCGATTCTGCATGCTTTAAGTGTGTTTGGTGGCTCAGAACCATCAAAAAACGTTGAAATATAGTTCAAATTCAATAAAAATCGACAAAAATACAGTTTCTAGCTAAAATTTGATGGTTTCGTTGCACTTTCCGAGCCCGTAGGGTATCTGATTGGCTTAAAAGTACAAGAAAACACTTCAAAAGTGACGTTTCTGAAGAATTTTAACAGTTTTCTTGTATCTACGAACGCCAGAATGCATAAAATTGACCTAAACATCTCCTTTTCCTATTCTGAGTCGATTCTGCATGCTTTAAGTGTGTTTGGTGGCTCAGAACCATCAAAAAACGTTGAAATATAGTTCAAATTCAATAAAAATCGACAAAAATACAGTTTCTAGCTAAAATTTGATGGTTTCGTTGCACTTTCCGAGCCCGTAGGGTATCTGATTGGCTTAAAAGTACAAGAAAACACTTCAAAAGTGACGTTTCTGAAGAATTTTAACAGTTTTCTTGTATCTACGAACGCCAGAATGCATAAAATTGACCTAAACGTCTCCTTTTCCTATTCTGAGTCGATTCTGCATGCTTTAAGTGTGTTTGGTGGCTCAGAACCATCAAAAAACGTTGAAATATAGTTCAAATTCAATAAAAATCGACAAAAATACAGTTTCTAGCTAAAATTTGATGGTTTCGTTGCACTTTCCGAGCCCGTAGGGTATCTGATTGGCTTAAAAGTATAAGAAAACACTTCAAAAGTGACGTTTCTGAAGAATTTTAACAGTTTTCTTGTATCTACGAACGCCAGAATGCATAAAATTGACCTAAACGTCTCCTTTTCCTATTCTGAGTCGATTCTGCATGCTTTAAGTGTGTTTGGTGGCTCAGAACCATCAAAAAACGTTGAAATATAGTTCAAATTCAATAAAAATCGACAAAAATACAGTTTCTAGCTAAAATTTGATGGTTTCGTTGCACTTTCCGAGCCCGTAGGGTATCTGATTGGCTTAAAAGTACAAGAAAACACTTCAAAAGTGACGTTTCTGAAGAATTTTAACAGTTTTCTTGTATCTACGAACGCCAGAATGCATAAAATTGACCTAAACGTCTCCTTTTCCTATTCTGAGTCGATTCTGCATGCTTTAAGTGTGTTTGGTGGCTCAGAACCATCAAAAAACGTTGAAATATAGTTCAAATTCAATAAAAATCGACAAAAATACAGTTTCTAGCTAAAATTTGATGGTTTCGTTGCACTTTCCGAGCCCGTAGGGTATCTGATTGGCTTAAAAGTACAAGAAAACACTTCAAAAGTGACGTTTCTGAAGAATTTTAACAGTTTTCTTGTATCTACGAACGCCAGAATGCATAAAATTGACCTAAACGTCTCCTTTTCCTATTCTGAGTCGATTCTGCATGCTTTAAGTGTGTTTGGTGGCTCAGAACCATCAAAAAACGTTGAAATATAGTTCAAATTCAATAAAAATCGACAAAAATACAGTTTCTAGCTAAAATTTGATGGTTTCGTTGCACTTTCCGAGCCCGTAGGGTATCTGATTGGCTTAAAAGTACAAGAAAACACTTCAAAAGTGACGTTTCTGAAGAATTTTAACAGTTTTCTTGTATCTACGAACGCCAGAATGCATAAAATTGACCTAAACGTCTCCTTTTCCTATTGTGAGTCGATTCTGCATGCTTTAAGTGTGTTTGGTGGCTCAGAACCATCAAAAAACGTTGAAATATAGTTCAAATTCAATAAAAATCGACAAAAATACAGTTTCTAGCTAAAATTTGATGGTTTCGTTGCACTTTCCGAGCCCGTAGGGTATCTGATTGGCTTAAAAGTACAAGAAAACACTTCAAAAGTGACGTTTCTGAAGAATTTTAACAGTTTTCTTGTATCTACGAACGCCAGAATGCATAAAATTGACCTAAACGTCTCCTTTTCCTATTCTGAGTCGATTCTGCATGCTTTAAGTGTGTTTGGTGGCTCAGAACCATCAAAAAACGTTGAAATATAGTTCAAATTCAATAAAAATCGACAAAAATACAGTTTCTAGCTAAAATTTGATGGTTTCGTTGCACTTTCCGAGCCCGTAGGGTATCTGATTGGCTTAAAAGTACAAGAAAACACTTCAAAAGTGACGTTTCTGAAGAATTTTAACAGTTTTCTTGTATCTACGAACGCCAGAATGCATAAAATTGACCTAAACGTCTCCTTTTCCTATTCTGAGTCGATTCTGCATGCTTTAAGTGTGTTTGGTGGCTCAGAACCATCAAAAAACGTTGAAATATAGTTCAAATTCAATAAAAATCGACAAAAATACAGTTTCTAGCTAAAATTTGATGGTTTTGTTGCACTTTCCGAGCCCGTGGGGTATCTGATTGGCTTAAAAGTACAAGAAAACACTTCAAAAGTGACGTTTCTGAAGAATTTTAACAGTTTTCTTGTATCTACGAACGCCAGAATGCATAAAATTGACCTAAACGTCTCCTTTTCCTATTCTGAGTCGATTCTGCATGCTTTAAGTGTGTTTGGTGGCTCAGAACCATCAAAAAACGTTGAAATATAGTTCAAATTCAATAAAAATCGACAAAAATACAGTTTCTAGCTAAAATTTGATGGTTTCGTTGCACTTTCCGAGCCCGTAGGGTATCTGATTGGCTTAAAAGTACAAGAAAACACTTCAAAAGTGACGTTTCTGAAGAATTTTAACAGTTTTCTTGTATCTACGAACGCCAGAATGCATAAAATTGACCTAAACGTCTCCTTTTCCTATTCTGAGTCGATTCTGCATGCTTTAAGTGTGTTTGGTGGCTCAGAACCATCAAAAAACGTTGAAATATAGTTCAAATTCAATAAAAATCGACAAAAATACAGTTTCTAGCTAAAATTTGATGGTTTCGTTGCACTTTCCGAGCCCGTAGGGTATCTGATTGGCTTAAAAGTACAAGAAAACACTTCAAAAGTGACGTTTCTGAAGAATTTTAACAGTTTTCTTGTATCTACGAACGCCAGAATGCATAAAATTGACCTAAACATCTCCTTTTCCTATTCTGAGTCGATTCTGCATGCTTTAAGTGTGTTTGGTGGCTCAGAACCATCAAAAAACGTTGAAATATAGTTCAAATTCAATAAAAATCGACAAAAATACAGTTTCTAGCTAAAATTTGATGGTTTCGTTGCACTTTCCGAGCCCGTAGGGTATCTGATTGGCTTAAAAGTACAAGAAAACACTTCAAAAGTGACGTTTCTGAAGAATTTTAACAGTTTTCTTGTATCTACGAACGCCAGAATGCATAAAATTGACCTAAACGTCTCCTTTTCCTATTCTGAGTCGATTCTGCATGCTTTAAGTGTGTTTGGTGGCTCAGAACCATCAAAAAACGTTGAAATATAGTTCAAATTCAATAAAAATCGACAAAAATACAGTTTCTAGCTAAAATTTGATGGTTTTGTTGCACTTTCCGAGCCCGTGGGGTATCTGATTGGCTTAAAAGTATAAGAAAACACTTCAAAAGTGACGTTTCTGAAGAATTTTAACAGTTTTCTTGTATCTACGAACGCCAGAATGCATAAAATTGACCTAAACGTCTCCTTTTCCTATTCTGAGTCGATTCTGCATGCTTTAAGTGTGTTTGGTGGCTCAGAACCATCAAAAAACGTTGAAATATAGTTCAAATTCAATAAAAATCGACAAAAATACAGTTTCTAGCTAAAATTTGATGGTTTCGTTGCACTTTCCGAGCCCGTAGGGTATCTGATTGGCTTAAAAGTACAAGAAAACACTTCAAAAGTGACGTTTCTGAAGAATTTTAACAGTTTTCTTGTATCTACGAACGCCAGAATGCATAAAATTGACCTAAACGTCTCCTTTTCCTATTCTGAGTCGATTCTGCATGCTTTAAGTGTGTTTGGTGGCTCAGAACCATCAAAAAACGTTGAAATATAGTTCAAATTCAATAAAAATCGACAAAAATACAGTTTCTAGCTAAAATTTGATGGTTTCGTTGCACTTTCCGAGCCCGTAGGGTATCTGATTGGCTTAAAAGTACAAGAAAACACTTCAAAAGTGACGTTTCTGAAGAATTTTAACAGTTTTCTTGTATCTACGAACGCCAGAATGCATAAAATTGACCTAAACATCTCCTTTTCCTATTCTGAGTCGATTCTGCATGCTTTAAGTGTGTTTGGTGGCTCAGAACCATCAAAAAACGTTGAAATATAGTTCAAATTCAATAAAAATCGACAAAAATACAGTTTCTAGATAAAATTTGATGGTTTCGTTGCACTTTCCGAGCCCGTAGGGTATCTGATTGGCTTAAAAGTACAAGAAAACACTTCAAAAGTGACGTTTCTGAAGAATTTTAACAGTTTTCTTGTATCTACGAACGCCAGAAAGCATAAAATTGACCTAAACGTCTCCTTTTCCTATTCTGAGTCGATTCTGCATGCTTTAAGTGTGTTTGGTGGCTCAGAACCATCAAAAAACCTTGAAATATAGTTCAAATTCAATAAAAATCGACAAAAATACAGTTTCTAGCTAAAATTTGATGGTTTCGTTGCACTTTCCGAGCCCGTAGGGTATCTGATTGGCTTAAAAGTACAAGAAAACACTTCAAAAGTGACGTTTCTGAAGAATTTTAACAGTTTTCTTGTATCTACGAACGCCAGAATGCATAAAATTGACCTAAACGTCTCCTTTTCCTATTCTGAGTCGATTCTGCATGCTTTAAGTGTGTTTGGTGGCTCAGAACCATCAAAAAACGTTGAAATATTGTTCAAATTCAATAAAAATCGACAAAAATACAGTTTCTAGCTAAAATTTGATGGTTTCGTTGCACTTTCCGAGCCCGTAGGGTATCTGATTGGCTTAAAAGTACAAGAAAACACTTCAAAAGTGACGTTTCTGAAGAATTTTAACAGTTTTCTTGTATCTACGAACGCCAGAATGCATAAAATTGACCTAAACGTCTCCTTTTCCTATTCTGAGTCGATTCTGCATGCTTTAAGTGTGTTTGGTGGCTCAGAACCATCAAAAAACGTTGAAATATAGTTCAAATTCAATAAAAATCGACAAAAATACAGTTTCTAGCTAAAATTTGATGGTTTCGTTGCACTTTCCGAGCCCGTAGGGTATCTGATTGGCTTAAAAGTACAAGGAAACACTTCAAAAGTGACGTTTCTGAAGAATTTTAACAGTTTTCTTGTATCTACGAACGCCAGAATGCATAAAATTGACCTAAACGTCTCCTTTTCCTATTCTGAGTCGATTCTGCATGCTTTAAGTGTGTTTGGTGGCTCAGAACCATCAAAAAACGTTGAAATATAGTTCAAATTCAATAAAAATCGACAAAAATACAGTTTCTAGCTAAAATTTGATGGTTTCGTTGCACTTTCCGAGCCCGTAGGGTATCTGATTGGCTTAAAAGTACAAGAAAACACTTCAAAAGTGACGTTTCTGAAGAATTTTAACAGTTTTCTTGTATCTACGAACGCCAGAATGCATAAAATTGACCTAAACGTCTCCTTTTCCTATTCTGAGTCGATTCTGCATGCTTTAAGTGTGTTTGGTGGCTCAGAACCATCAAAAAACGTTGAAATATAGTTCAAATTCAATAAAAATCGACAAAAATACAGTTTCTAGCTAAAATTTGATGGTTTCGTTGCACTTTCCGAGCCCGTAGGGTATCTGATTGGCTTAAAAGTACAAGAAAACACTTCAAAAGTGACGTTTCTGAAGAATTTTAACAGTTTTCTTGTATCTACGAACGCCAGAATGCATAAAATTGACCTAAACGTCTCCTTTTCCTATTCTGAGTCGATTCTGCATGCTTTAAGTGTGTTTGGTGGCTCAGAACCATCAAAAAACGTTGAAATATAGTTCAAATTCAATAAAAATCGACAAAAATACAGTTTCTAGCTAAAATTTGATGGTTTCGTTGCACTTTCCGAGCCCGTAGGGTATCTGATTGGCTTAAAAGTACAAGAAAACACTTCAAAAGTGACGTTTCTGAAGAATTTTAACAGTTTTCTTGTATCTACGAACGCCAGAATGCATAAAATTGACCTAAACGTCTCCTTTTCCTATTCTGAGTCGATTCTGCATGCTTTAAGTGTGTTTGGTGGCTCAGAACCATCAAAAAACGTTGAAATATAGTTCAAATTCAATAAAAATCGACAAAAATACAGTTTCTAGCTAAAATTTGATGGTTTCGTTGCACTTTCCGAGCCCGTAGGGTATCTGATTGGCTTAAAAGTATAAGAAAACACTTCAAAAGTGACGTTTCTGAAGAATTTTAACAGTTTTCTTGTATCTACGAACGCCAGAATGCATAAAATTGACCTAAACGTCTCCTTTTCCTATTCTGAGTCGATTCTGCATGCTTTAAGTGTGTTTGGTGGCTCAGAACCATCAAAAAACGTTGAAATATAGTTCAAATTCAATAAAAATCGACAAAAATACAGTTTCTAGCTAAAATTTGATGGTTTCGTTGCACTTTCCGAGCCCGTAGGGTATCTGATTGGCTTAAAAGTACAAGAAAACACTTCAAAAGTGACGTTTCTGAAGAATTTTAACAGTTTTCTTGTATCTACGAACGCCAGAATGCATAAATTTGACCTAAACGTCTCCTTTTCCTATTCTGAGTCGATTCTGCATGCTTTAAGTGTGTTTGGTGGCTCAGAACCATCAAAAAACGTTGAAATATAGTTCAAATTCAATAAAATTCGACAAAAATACAGTTTCTAGCTAAAATTTGATGGTTTCGTTGCACTTTCCGAGCCCGTAGGGTATCTGATTGGCTTAAAAGTACAAGAAAACACTTCAAAAGTGACGTTTCTGAAGAATTTTAACAGTTTTCTTGTATCTACGAACGCCAGAATGCATAAAATTGACCTAAACGTCTCCTTTTCCTATTCTGAGTCGATTCTGCATGCTTTAAGTGTGTTTGGTGGCTCAGAACCATCAAAAACGTTGAAATATAGTTCAAATTCAATAAAAATCGACAAAAATACAGTTTCTAGCTAAAATTTGATGGTTTCGTTGCACTTTCCGAGCCCGTTGGGTATCTGATTGGCTTAAAAGTACAAGAAAACACTTCAAAAGTGACGTTTCTGAAGAATTTTAACAGTTTTCTTGTATCTACGAACGCCAGAATGCATAAAATTGACCTAAACATCTCCTTTTCCTATTCTGAGTCGATTCTGCATGCTTTAAGTGTGTTTGGTGGCTCAGAACCATCAAAAAACGTTGAAATATAGTTCAAATTCAATAAAAATCGACAAAAATACAGTTTCTAGCTAAAATTTGATGGTTTCGTTGCACTTTCCGAGCCCGTAGGGTATCTGATTGGCTTAAAAGTACAAGAAAACACTTCAAAAGTGACGTTTCTGAAGAATTTTAACAGTTTTCTTGTATCTACGAACGCCAGAAAGCATAAAATTGACCTAAACGTCTCCTTTTCCTATTCTGAGTCGATTCTGCATGCTTTAAGTGTGTTTGGTGGCTCAGAACCATCAAAAAACGTTGAAATATAGTTCAAATTCAATAAAAATCGACAAAAATACAGTTTCTAGCTAAAATTTGATGGTTTCGTTGCACTTTCCGAGCCCGTAGGGTATCTGATTGGCTTAAAAGTACAAGAAAACACTTCAAAAGTGACGTTTCTGAAGAATTTTAACAGTTTTCTTGTATCTACGAACGCCAGAATGCATAAAATTGACCTAAACGTCTCCTTTTCCTATTCTGAGTCGATTCTGCATGCTTTAAGTGTGTTTGGTGGCTCAGAACCATCAAAAAACGTTGAAATATAGTTCAAATTCAATAAAAATCGACAAAAATACAGTTTCTAGCTAAAATTTGATGGTTTCGTTGCACTTTCCGAGCCCGTTGGGTATCTGATTGGCTTAAAAGTACAAGAAAACACTTCAAAAGTGACGTTTCTGAAGAATTTTAACAGTTTTCTTGTATCTACGAACGCCAGAATGCATAAAATTGACCTAAACATCTCCTTTTCCTATTCTGAGTCGATTCTGCATGCTTTAAGTGTGTTTGGTGGCTCAGAACCATCAAAAAACGTTGAAATATAGTTCAAATTCAATAAAAATCGACAAAAATACAGTTTCTAGCTAAAATTTGATGGTTTCGTTGCACTTTCCGAGCCCGTAGGGTATCTGATTGGCTTAAAAGTACAAGAAAACACTTCAAAAGTGACGTTTCTGAAGAATTTTAACAGTTTTCTTGTATCTACGAACGCCAGAAAGCATAAAATTGACCTAAACGTCTCCTTTTCCTATTCTGAGTCGATTCTGCATGCTTTAAGTGTGTTTGGTGGCTCAGAACCATCAAAAAACGTTGAAATATAGTTCAAATTCAATAAAAATCGACAAAAATACAGTTTCTAGCTAAAATTTGATGGTTTCGTTGCACTTTCCGAGCCCGTAGGGTATCTGATTGGCTTAAAAGTACAAGAAAACACTTCAAAAGTGACGTTTCTGAAGAATTTTAACAGTTTTCTTGTATCTACGAACGCCAGAATGCATAAAATTGACCTAAACGTCTCCTTTTCCTATTCTTAGTCGATTCTGCATGCTTTAAGTGTGTTTGGTGGCTCAGAACCATCAAAAAACGTTGAAATATAGTTCAAATTCAATAAAAATCGACAAAAATACAGTTTCTAGCTAAAATTTGATGGTTTCGTTGCACTTTCCGAGCCCGTTGGGTATCTGATTGGCTTAAAAGTACAAGAAAACACTTCAAAAGTGACGTTTCTGAAGAATTTTAACAGTTTTCTTGTATCTACGAACGCCAGAATGCATAAAATTGACCTAAACGTCTCCTTTTCCTATTCTGAGTCGATTCTGCATGCTTTAAGTGTGTTTGGTGGCTCAGAACCATCAAAAAACGTTGAAATATAGTTCAAATTCAATAAAAATCGACAAAAATACAGTTTCTAGCTAAAATTTGATGGTTTCGTTGCACTTTCCGAGCCCGTAGGGTATCTGATTGGCTTAAAAGTACAAGAAAACACTTCAAAAGTGACGTTTCTGAAGAATTTTAACAGTTTTCTTGTATCTACGAACGCCAGAATGCATAAAATTGACCTAAACATCTCCTTTTCCTATTCTGAGTCGATTCTGCATGCTTTAAGTGTGTTTGGTGGCTCAGAACCATCAAAAAACGTTGAAATATAGTTCAAATTCAATAAAAATCGACAAAAATACAGTTTCTAGCTAAAATTTGATGGTTTCGTTGCACTTTCCGAGCCCGTAGGGTATCTGATTGGCTTAAAAGTATAAGAAAACACTTCAAAAGTGACGTTTCTGAAGAATTTTAACAGTTTTCTTGTATCTACGAACGCCAGAATGCATAAAATTGACCTAAACGTCTCCTTTTCCTATTCTGAGTCGATTCTGCATGCTTTAAGTGTGTTTGGTGGCTCAGAACCATCAAAAAACGTTGAAATTAGTTCAAATTCAATAAAAATCGACAAAAATACAGTTTCTAGCTAAAATTTGATGGTTTCGTTGCACTTTCCGAGCCCGTAGGGTATCTGATTGGCTTAAAAGTACAAGAAAACACTTCAAAAGTGACGTTTCTGAAGAATTTTAACAGTTTTCTTGTATCTACGAACGCCAGAATGCATAAAATTGACCTAAACGTCTCCTTTTCCTATTCTGAGTCGATTCTGCATGCTTTAAGTGTGTTTGGTGGCTCAGAACCATCAAAAAACGTTGAAATATAGTTCAAATTCAATAAAATCGACAAAAATACAGTTTCTAGCTAAAATTTGATGGTTTCGTTGCACTTTCCGAGAGCCCGTAGGGTATCTGATTGGCTTAAAAGTACAAGAAAACACTTCAAAAGTGACGTTTCTGAAGAATTTTAACAGTTTTCTTGTATCTACGAACGCCAGAATGCATAAAATTGACCTAAACGTCTCCTTTTCCTATTCTGAGTCGATTCTGCATGCTTTAAGTGTGTTTGGTGGCTCAGAACCATCAAAAAACGTTGAAATATAGTTCAAATTCAATAAAAATCGACAAAAATACAGTTTCTAGCTAAAATTTGATGGTTTCGTTGCACTTTCCGAGCCCGTAGGGTATCTGATTGGCTTAAAAGTACAAGAAAACACTTCAAAAGTGACGTTTCTGAAGAATTTTAACAGTTTTCTTGTATGTAGGAACGCCAGAATGCATAAAATTGACCTAAACATCTCCTTTTCCTATTCTGAGTCGATTCTGCATGCTTTAAGTGTGTTTGGTGGCTCAGAACCATCAAAAAACGTTGAAATATAGTTCAAATTCAATAAAAATCGACAAAAATACAGTTTCTAGCTAAAATTTGATGGTTTCGTTGCACTTTCCGAGCCCGTAGGGTATCTGATTGGCTTAAAAGTATAAGAAAACACTTCAAAAGTGACGTTTCTGAAGAATTTTAACAGTTTTCTTGTATCTACGAACGCCAGAATGCATAAAATTGACCTAAACGTCTCCTTTTCCTATTCTGAGTCGATTCTGCATGCTTTAAGTGTGTTTGGTGGCTCAGAACCATCAAAAAACGTTGAAATATAGTTCAAATTCAATAAAAATCGACAAAAATACAGTTTCTAGCTAAAATTTGATGGTTTCGTTGCACTTTCCGAGCCCGTAGGGTATCTGATTGGCTTAAAAGTACAAGAAAACACTTCAAAAGTGACGTTTCTGAAGAATTTTAACAGTTTTCTTGTATCTACGAACGCCAGAATGCATAAAATTGACCTAAACGTCTCCTTTTCCTATTCTGAGTCGATTCTGCATGCTTTAAGTGTGTTTGGTGGCTCAGAACCATCAAAAAACTTTGAAATATAGTTCAAATTCAATAAAAATCGACAAAAATACAGTTTCTAGCTAAAATTTGATGGTTTCGTTGCACTTTCCGAGCCCGTAGGGTATCTGATTGGCTTAAAAGTACAAGAAAACACTTCAAAAGTGACGTTTCTGAAGAATTTTAACAGTTTTCTTGTATCTACGAACGCCAGAATGCATAAAATTGACCTAAACGTCTCCTTTTCCTATTCTGAGTCGATTCTGCATGCTTTAAGTGTGTTTGGTGGCTCAGAACCATCAAAAAACGTTGAAATATAGTTCAAATTCAATAAAAATCGACAAAAATACAGTTTCTAGCTAAAATTTGATGGTTTCGTTGCACTTTCCGAGCCCGTAGGGTATCTGATTGGCTTAAAAGTACAAGAAAACACTTCAAAAGTGACGTTTCTGAAGAATTTTAACAGTTTTCTTGTATCTACGAACGCCAGAATGCATAAAATTGACCTAAACGTCTCCTTTTCCTATTCTGAGTCGATTCTGCATGCTTTAAGTGTGTTTGGTGGCTCAGAACCATCAAAAAACGTTGAAATATAGTTCAAATTCAATAAAAATCGACAAAAATACAGTTTCTAGCTAAAATTTGATGGTTTCGTTGCACTTTCCGAGCCCGTAGGGTATCTGATTGGCTTAAAAGTACAAGAAAACACTTCAAAAGTGACGTTTCTGAAGAATTTTAACAGTTTTCTTGTATCTACGAACGCCAGAATGCATAAAATTGACCTAAACGTCTCCTTTTCCTATTCTGAGTCGATTCTGCATGCTTTAAGTGTGTTTGGTGGCTCAGAACCATCAAAAAACGTTGAAATATAGTTCAAATTCAATAAAAATCGACAAAAATACAGTTTCTAGCTAAAATTTTATGGTTTCGTTGCACTTTCCGAGCCCGTAGGGTATCTGATTGGCTTAAAAGTACAAGAAAACACTTCAAAAGTGACGTTTCTGAAGAATTTTAACAGTTTTCTTGTATCTACGAACGCCAGAATGCATAAAATTGACCTAAACATCTCCTTTTCCTATTCTGAGTCGATTCTGCATGCTTTAAGTGTGTTTGGTGGCTCAGAACCATCAAAAAACGTTGAAATATAGTTCAAATTCAATAAAAATCGACAAAAATACAGTTTCTAGCTAAAATTTGATGGTTTCGTTGCACTTTCCGAGCCCGTAGGGTATCTGATTGGCTTAAAAGTACAAGAAAACACTTCAAAAGTGACGTTTCTGAAGAATTTTAACAGTTTTCTTGTATCTACGAACGCCAGAATGCATAAAATTGACTTAAACGTCTCCTTTTCCTATTCTGAGTCGATTCTGCATGCTTTAAGTGTGTTTGGTGGCTCAGAACCATCAAAAAACGTTGAAATATAGTTCAAATTCAATAAAAATCGACAAAAATACAGTTTCTAGCTAAAATTTGATGGTTTCGTTGCACTTTCCGAGCCCGTAGGGTATCTGATTGGCTTAAAAGTACAAGAAAACACTTCAAAAGTGACGTTTCTGAAGAATTTTAACAGTTTTCTTGTATCTACGAACGCCAGAATGCATAAAATTGACCTAAACGTCTCCTCTTCCTATTCTGAGTCGATTCTGCATGCTTTAAGTGTGTTTGGTGGCTCAGAACCATCAAAAAACGTTGAAATATAGTTCAAATTCAATAAAAATCGACAAAAATACAGTTTCTAGCTAAGATTTGATGGTTTCGTTGCACTTTCCGAGCCCGTAGGGTATCTGATTGGCTTAAAAGTACAAGAAAACACTTCAAATTGACGTTTCTGAAGAATTTTAACAGTTTTCTTGTATCTACGAACGCCAGAATGCATAAAATTGACCTAAACGTCTCCTTTTCCTATTCTGAGTCGATTCTGCATGCTTTAAGTGTGTTTGGTGGCTCAGAACCATCAAAAAACGTTGAAATATAGTTCAAATTCAATAAAAATCGACAAAAATACAGTTTCTAGCTAAAATTTGATGGTTTCGTTGCACTTTCCGAGCCCGTAGGGTATCTGATTGGCTTAAAAGTACAAGAAAACACTTCAAAAGTGACGTTTCTGAAGAATTTTAACAGTTTTCTTGTATCTACGAACGCCAGAATGCATAAAATTGACCTAAACGTCTCCTTTTCCTATTCTGAGTCGATTCTGCATGCTTTAAGTGTGTTTGGTGGCTCAGAACCATCAAAAAACGTTGAAATATAGTTCAAATTCAATAAAAATCGACAAAAATACAGTTTCTAGCTAAAATTTGATGGTTTCGTTGCACTTTCCGAGCCCGTAGGGTATCTGATTGGCTTAAAAGTACAAGAAAACACTTCAAAAGTGACGTTTCTGAAGAATTTTAACAGTTTTCTTGTATCTACGAACGCCAGAATGCATAAAATTGACCTAAACGTCTCCTTTTCCTATTCTGAGTCGATTCTGCATGCTTTAAGTGTGTTTGGTGGCTCAGAACCATCAAAAAACGTTGAAATATAGTTCAAATTCAATAAAAATCGACAAAAATACAGTTTCTAGCTAAAATTTGATGGTCTCGTTGCACTTTCCGAGCCCGTAGGGTATCTGATTGGCTTAAAAGTACAAGAAAACACTTCAAAAGTGACGTTTCTGAAGAATTTTAACAGTTTTCTTGTATCTACGAACGCCAGAATGCATAAAATTGACCTAAACGTCTCCTTTTCCTATTCTGAGTCGATTCTGCATGCTTTAAGTGTGTTTGGTGGCTCAGAACCATCAAAAAACGTTGAAATATAGTTCAAATTCAATAAAAATCGACAAAAATACAGTTTCTAGCTAAAATTTGATGGTTTCGTTGCACTTTCCGAGCCCGTAGGGTATCTGATTGGCTTAAAAGTACAAGAAAACACTTCAAAAGTGACGTTTCTGAAGAATTTTAACAGTTTTCTTGTATCTACGAACGCCAGAATGCATAAAATTGACCTAAACGTCTCCTTTTCCTATTCTGAGTCGATTCTGCATGCTTTAAGTGTGTTTGGTGGCTCAGAACCATCAAAAAACGTTGAAATATAGTTCAAATTCAATAAAAATCGACAAAAATACAGTTTCTAGCTAAAATTTGATGGTTTCGTTGCACTTTCCGAGCCCGTAGGGTATCTGATTGGCTTAAAAGTACAAGAAAACACTTCAAAAGTGACGTTTCTGAAGAATTTTAACAGTTTTCTTGTATCTACGAACGCCAGAATGCATAAAATTGACCTAAACGTCTCCTTTTCCTATTCTGAGTCGATTCTGCATGCTTTAAGTGTGTTTGGTGGCTCAGAACCATCAAAAAACGTTGAAATATAGTTCAAATTCAATAAAAATCGACAAAAATACAGTTTCTAGCTAAAATTTGATGGTTTCGTTGCACTTTCCGAGCCCGTAGGGTATCTGATTGGCTTAAAAGTACAAGAAAACACTTCAAAAGTGACGTTTCTGAAGAATTTTAACAGTTTTCTTGTATCTACGAACGCCAGAATGCATAAAATTGACCTAAACGTCTCCTTTTCCTATTCTGAGTCGATTCTGCATGCTTTAAGTGTGTTTGGTGGCTCAGAACCATCAAAAAACGTTGAAATATGGTTCAAATTCAATAAAAATCGACAAAAATACAGTTTCTAGCTAAAATTTGATGGTTTCGTTGCACTTTCCGAGCCCGTAGGGTATCTGATTGGCTTAAAAGTACAAGAAAACACTTCAAAAGTGACGTTTCTGAAGAATTTTAACAGTTTTCTTGTATCTACGAACGCCAGAATGCATAAAATTGACCTAAACGTCTCCTTTTCCTATTCAGAGTCGATTCTGCATGCTTTAAGTGTGTTTGGTGGCTCAGAACCATCAAAAAACGTTGAAATATAGTTCAAATTCAATAAAAATCGACAAAAATACAGTTTCTAGCTAAAATTTGATGGTTTCGTTGCACTTTCCGAGCCCGTAGGGTATCTGATTGGCTTAAAAGTACAAGAAAACACTTCAAAAGTGACGTTTCTGAAGAATTTTAACAGTTTTCTTGTATCTACGAACGCCAGAATGCATAAAATTGACCTAAACGTCTCCTTTTCCTATTCTGAGTCGATTCTGCATGCTTTAAGTGTGTTTGGTGGCTCAGAACCATCAAAAAACGTTGAAATATAGTTCAAATTCAATAAAAATCTACAAAAATACAGTTTCTAGCTAAAATTTGATGGTTTCGTTGCACTTTCCGAGCCCGTAGGGTATCTGATTGGCTTAAAAGTACAAGAAAACACTTCAAAAGTGACGTTTCTGAAGAATTTTAACAGTTTTCTTGTATCTACGAACGCCAGAATGCATAAAATTGACCTAAACGTCTCCTTTTCCTATTCTGAGTCGATTCTGCATGCTTTAAGTGTGTTTGGTGGCTCAGAACCATCAAAAAACGTTGAAATATAGTTCAAATTCAATAAAAATCGACAAAAATACAGTTTCTAGCTAAAATTTGATGGTTTCGTTGCACTTTCCGAGCCCGTAGGGTATCTGATTGGCTTAAAAGTACAAGAAAACACTTCAAAAGTGACGTTTCTGAAGAATTTTAACAGTTTTCTTGTATCTACGAACGCCAGAATGCATAAAATTGACCTAAACGTCTCCTTTTCCTATTCTGAGTCGATTCTGCATGCTTTAAGTGTGTTTGGTGGCTCAGAACCATCAAAAAACGTTGAAATATAGTTCAAATTCAATAAAAATCGACAAAAATACAGTTTCTAGCTAAAATTTGATGGTTTCGTTGCACTTTCCGAGCCCGTAGGGTATCTGATTGGCTTAAAAGTACAAGAAAACACTTCAAAAGTGACGTTTCTGAAGAATTTTAACAGTTTTCTTGTATCTACGAACGCCAGAATGCATAAAATTGACCTAAACGTCTCCTTTTCCTATTCTGAGTCGATTCTGCATGCTTTAAGTGTGTTTGGTGGCTCAGAACCATCAAAAAACGTTGAAACATAGTTCAAATTCAATAAAAATCGACAAAAATACAGTTTCTAGCTAAAATTTGATGGTTTCGTTGCACTTTCCGAGCCCGTAGGGTATCTGATTGGCTTAAAAGTACAAGAAAACACTTCAAAAGTGACGTTTCTGAAGAATTTTAACAGTTTTCTTGTATCTACGAACGCCAGAATGCATAAAATTGACCTAAACGTCTCCTTTTCCTATTCTGAGTCGATTCTGCATGCTTTAAGTGTGTTTGGTGGCTCAGAACCATCAAAAAACGTTGAAATATAGTTCAAATTCAATAAAAATCGACAAAAATACAGTTTCTAGCTAAAATTTGATGGTTTCGTTGCACTTTCCGAGCCCGTAGGGTATCTGATTGGCTTAAAAGTACAAGAAAACACTTCAAAAGTGACGTTTCTGAAGAATTTTAACAGTTTTCTTGTATCTACGAACGCCAGAATGCATAAAATTGACCTAAACGTCTCCTTTTCCTATTCTGAGTCGATTCTGCATGCTTTAAGTGTGTTTGGTGGCTCAGAACCATCAAAAAACGTTGAAATATAGTTCAAATTCAATAAAAATCGACAAAAATACAGTTTCTAGCTAAAATTTGATGGTTTCGTTGCACTTTCCGAGCCCGTAGGGTATCTGATTGGCTTAAAAGTACAAGAAAACACTTCAAAAGTGACGTTTCTGAAGAATTTTAACAGTTTTCTTGTATCTACGAACGCCAGAATGCATAAAATTGACCTAAACGTCTCCTTTTCCTATTCTGAGTCGATTCTGCATGCTTTAAGTGTGTTTGGTGGCTCAGAACCATCAAAAAACGTTGAAATATAGTTCAAATTCAATAAAAATCGACAAAAATACAGTTTCTAGCTAAAATTTGATGGTTTCGTTGCACTTTCCGAGCCCGTAGGGTATTTGATTGGCTTAAAAGTACAAGAAAACACTTCAAAAGTGACGTTTCTGAAGAATTTTAACAGTTTTCTTGTATCTACGAACGCCAGAATGCATAAAATTGACCTAAACGTCTCCTTTTCCTATTCAGAGTCGATTCTGCATGCTTTAAGTGTGTTTGGTGGCTCAGAACCATCAAAAAACGTTGAAATATAGTTCAAATTCAATAAAAATCGACAAAAATACAGTTTCTAGCTAAAATTTGATGGTTTCGTTGCACTTTCCGAGCCCGTAGGGTATCTGATTGGCTTAAAAGTACAAGAAAACACTTCAAAAGTGACGTTTCTGAAGAATTTTAACAGTTTTCTTGTATCTACGAACGCCAGAATGCATAAAATTGACCTAAACGTCTCCTTTTCCTATTCTGAGTCGATTCTGCATGCTTTAAGTGTGTTTGGTGGCTCAGAACCATCAAAAAACGTTGAAATATAGTTCAAATTCAATAAAAATCTACAAAAATACAGTTTCTAGCTAAAATTTGATGGTTTCGTTGCACTTTCCGAGCCCGTAGGGTATCTGATTGGCTTAAAAGTACAAGAAAACACTTCAAAAGTGACGTTTCTGAAGAATTTTAACAGTTTTCTTGTATCTACGAACGCCAGAATGCATAAAATTGACCTAAACGTCTCCTTTTCCTATTCTGAGTCGATTCTGCATGCTTTAAGTGTGTTTGGTGGCTCAGAACCATCAAAAAACGTTGAAATATAGTTCAAATTCAATAAAAATCGACAAAAATACAGTTTCTAGCTAAAATTTGATGGTTTCGTTGCACTTTCCGAGCCCGTAGGGTATCTGATTGGCTTAAAAGTACAAGAAAACACTTCAAAACTGACGTTTCTGAAGAATTTTAACAGTTTTCTTGTATCTACGAACGCCAGAATGCATAAAATTGACCTAAACGTCTCCTTTTCCTATTCTGAGTCGATTCTGCATGCTTTAAGTGTGTTTGGTGGCTCAGAACCATCAAAAAACGTTGAAATATAGTTCAAATTCAATAAAAATCGACAAAAATACAGTTTCTAGCTAAAATTTGATGGTTTCGTTGCACTTTCCGAGCCCGTAGGGTATCTGATTGGCTTAAAAGTACAAGAAAACACTTCAAAAGTGACGTTTCTGAAGAATTTTAACAGTTTTCTTGTATCTACGAACGCCAGAATGCATAAAATTGACCTAAACGTCTCCTTTTCCTATTCTGAGTCGATTCTGCATGCTTTAAGTGTGTTTGGTGGCTCAGAACCATCAAAAAACGTTGAAACATAGTTCAAATTCAATAAAAATCGACAAAAATACAGTTTCTAGCTAAAATTTGATGGTTTCGTTGCACTTTCCGAGCCCGTAGGGTATCTGATTGGCTTAAAAGTACAAGAAAACACTTCAAAAGTGACGTTTCTGAAGAATTTTAACAGTTTTCTTGTATCTACGAACGCCAGAATGCATAAAATTGACCTAAACGTCTCCTTTTCCTATTCTGAGTCGATTCTGCATGCTTTAAGTGTGTTTGGTGGCTCAGAACCATCAAAAAACGTTGAAATATAGTTCAAATTCAATAAAAATCGACAAAAATACAGTTTCTAGCTAAAATTTGATGGTTTCGTTGCACTTTCCGAGCCCGTAGGGTATCTGATTGGCTTAAAAGTACAAGAAAACACTTCAAAAGTGACGTTTCTGAAGAATTTTAACAGTTTTCTTGTATCTACGAACGCCAGAATGCATAAAATTGACCTAAACGTCTCCTTTTCCTATTCTGAGTCGATTCTGCATGCTTTAAGTGTGTTTGGTGGCTCAGAACCATCAAAAAACGTTGAAATATAGTTCAAATTCAATAAAAATCGACAAAAATACAGTTTCTAGCTAAAATTTGATGGTTTCGTTGCACTTTCCGAGCCCGAAGGGTATCTGATTGGCTTAAAAGTACAAGAAAACACTTCAAAAGTGACGTTTCTGAAGAATTTTAACAGTTTTCTTGTATCTACGAACGCCAGAATGCATAAAATTGACCTAAACGTCTCCTTTTCCTATTCTGAGTCGATTCTGCATGCTTTAAGTGTGTTTGGTGGCTCAGAACCATCAAAAAACGTTGAAATATAGTTCAAATTCAATAAAAATCGACAAAAATACAGTTTCTAGCTAAAATTTGATGGTTTCGTTGCACTTTCCGAGCCCGTAGGGTATCTGATTGGCTTAAAAGTACAAGAAAACACTTCAAAAGTGACGTTTCTGAAGAATTTTAACAGTTTTCTTGTATCTACGAACGCCAGAATGCATAAAATTGACCTAAACGTCTCCTTTTCCTATTCTGAGTCGATTCTGCATGCTTTAAGTGTGTCTGGTGGCTCAGAACCTTCAAAAAACGTTGAAATATAGTTCAAATTCAATAAAAATCGACAAAAATACAGTTTCTAGCTAAAATTTGATGGTTTCGTTACACTTTCCGAGCCCGTAGGGTATCTGATTGGCTTAAAAGTACAAGAAAACACTTCAAAAGTGATGTTTCTGAAGAATTTTAACAGTTTTCTTGTATCTACGAACGCCAGAATGCATAAAATTGACCTAAACGTCTCCTTTTCCAATTCTGAGTCGATTCTGCATGCTTTAAGTGTGTTTGGTGGCTCAGAACCATCAAAAAACGTTGAAATATAGTTCAAATTCAATAAAAATCGACAAAAATACAGTTTCTAGCTAAAATTTGATGGTTTCGTTGCACTTTCCGAGCCCGTAGGGTATCTGATTGGCTTAAAAGTACAAGAAAACACTTCAAAAGTGACGTTTCTGAAGAATTTTAACAGTTTTTCTTGTATCTACGAACGTCAGAATGCATAAAATTGACCTAAACGTCTCCTTTTCCTATTCTGAGTCGATTCTGCATGCTTTAAGTGTGTTTGGTGGCTCAGAACCATCAAAAAACGTTGAAATATAGTTCAAATTCAATAAAAATCGACAAAAATACAGTTTCTAACTAAAATTTGATGGTTTCGTTGCACTTTCCGAGCCCGTAGGGTATCTGATTGGCTTAAAAGTACAAGAAAACACTTCAAAAGTGACGTTTCTGAAGAATTTTAACAGTTTTCTTGTATCTACGAACGCCAGAATGCATAAAATTGACCTAAACGTCTCCTTTTCCTATTCTGAGTCGATTCTGCATGCTTTAAGTGTGTTTGGTGGCTCAGAACCATCAAAAAACGTTGAAATATAGTTCAAATTCAATAAAAATCGACAAAAATACAGTTTCTAGCTAAAATTTGATGGTTTCGTTGCACTTTCCGAGCCCGTAGGTTATCTGATTGGCTTAAAAGTACAAGAAAACACTTCAAAAGTGACGTTTCTGAAGAATTTTAACAGTTTTCTTGTATCTACGAACGCCAGAATGCATAAAATTGACCTAAACGTCTCCTTTTCCTATTCTGACTCGATTCTGCATGCTTTAAGTGTGTTTGGTGGCTCAGAACCATCAAAAAACGTTGAAATATAGTTCAAATTCAATAAAAATCGACAAAAATACAGTTTCTAGCTAAAATTTGATGGTTTCGTTGCACTTTCCGAGCCCGTAGGGTATCTGATTGGCTTAAAAGTACAAGAAAACACTTCAAAAGTGACGTTCCTGAAGAATTTTAACAGTTTTCTTGTATCTACGAACGCCAGAATGCATAAAATTGACCTAAACGTCTCCTTTTCCTATTCTGAGTCGATTCTGCATGCTTTAAGTGTGTTTGGTGGCTCAGAACCATCAAAAAACGTTGAAATATAGTTCAAATTCAATAAAAATCGACAAAAATACAGTTTCTAGCTAAAATTTGATGGTTTCGTTGCACTTTCCGAGCCCGTTGGGTATCTGATTGGCTTAAAAGTACAAGAAAACACTTCAAAAGTGACGTTTCTGAAGAATTTTAACAGTTTTCTTGTATCTACGAACGCCAGAATGCATAAAATTGACCTAAACGTCTCCTTTTCCTATTCTGAGTCGATTCTGCATGCTTTAAGTGTGTTTGGTGGCTCAGAACCATCAAAAAACGTTGAAATATAGTTCAAATTCAATAAAAATCGACAAAAATACAGTTTCTAGCTAAAATTTGATGGTTTCGTTGCACTTTCCGAGCCCGTAGGGTATCTGATTGGCTTAAAAGTACAAGAAAACACTTCAAAAGTGACGTTTCTGAAGAATTTTAACAGTTTTCTTGTATCTACGAACGCCAGAATGCATAAAATTGACCTAAACTTCTCCTTTTCCTATTCTGAGTCGATTCTGCATGCTTTAAGTGTGTTTGGTGGCTCAGAACCATCAAAAAACGTTGAAATATAGTTCAAATTCAATAAAAATCGACAAAAATACAGTTTCTAGCTAAAATTTGATGGTTTCGTTGCACTTTCCGAGCCCGTAGGTTATCTGATTGGCTTAAAAGTACAAGAAAACACTTCAAAAGTGACGTTTCTGAAGAATTTTAACAGTTTTCTTGTATCTACGAACGCCAGAATGCATAAAATTGACCTAAACGTCTCCTTTTCCTATTCTGAGTCGATTCTGCATGCTTTAAGTGTGTTTGGTGGCTCAGAACCATCAAAAAACGTTGAAATATAGTTCAAATTCAATAAAAATCGACAAAAATACAGTTTCTAGCTAAAATTTGATGGTTTCGTTGCACTTTCCGAGCCCGTAGGGTATCTGATTGGCTTAAAAGTACAAGAAAACACTTCAAAAGTGACGTTTCTGAAGAATTTTAACAGTTTTCTTGTATCTACGAACGCCAGAATGCATAAAATTGACCTAAACGTCTCCTTTTCCTATTCTGAGTCGATTCTGCATGCTTTAAGTGTGTTTGGTGGCTCAGAACCATCAAAAAACGTTGAAATATAGTTCAAATTCAATATAAATCGACAAAAATACAGTTTCTAGCTAAAATTTGATGGTTTCGTTGCACTTTCCGAGCCCGTAGGGTATCTGATTGGCTTAAAAGTACAAGAAAACACTTCAAAAGTGACGTTTCTGAAGAATTTTAACAGTTTTCTTGTATCTACGAACGCCAGAATGCATAAAATTGACCTAAACGTCTCCTTTTCCTATTCTGAGTCGATTCTGCATGCTTTAAGTGTGTTTGGTGGCTCAGAACCATCAAAAAACGTTGAAATATAGTTCAAATTCAATAAAAATCGACAAAAATACAGTTTCTAGCTAAAATTTGATGGTTTCGTTGCACTTTCCGAGCCCGTAGGGTATCTGATTGGCTTAAAAGTACAAGAAAACACTTCAAAAGTGACGTTTCTGAAGAATTTTAACAGTTTTCTTGTATCTACGAACGCCAGAATGCATAAAATTGACCTAAACGTCTCCTTTTCCTATTCTGAGTCGATTCTGCATGCTTTAAGTGTGTTTGGTGGCTCAGAACCATCAAAAAACGTTGAAATATAGTTCAAATTCAATAAAAATCGACAAAAATACAGTTTCTAGCTAAAATTTGATGGTTTCGTTGCACTTTCCGAGCCCGTTGGGTATCTGATTGGCTTAAAAGTACAAGAAAACACTTCAAAAGTGACGTTTCTGAAGAATTTTAACAGTTTTCTTGTATCTACGAACGCCAGAATGCATAAAATTGACCTAAACGTCTCCTTTTCCTATTCTGAGTCGATTCTGCATGCTTTAAGTGTGTTTGGTGGCTCAGAACCATCAAAAAACGTTGAAATATAGTTCAAATTCAATAAAAATCGACAAAAATACAGTTTCTAGCTAAAATTTGATGGTTTCGTTGCACTTTCCGAGCCCGTAGGGTATCTGATTGGCTTAAAAGTACAAGAAAACACTTCAAAAGTGACGTTTCTGAAGAATTTTAACAGTTTTCTTGTATCTACGAACGCCAGAATGCATAAAATTGACCTAAACGTCTCCTTTTCCTATTCTGAGTCGATTCTGCATGCTTTAAGTGTGTTTGGTGGCTCAGAACCATCAAAAAACGTTGAAATATAGTTCAAATTCAATAAAAATCGACAAAAATACAGTTTCTAGCTAAAATTTGATGGTTTCGTTGCACTTTCCGAGCCCGTAGGGTATCTGATTGGCTTAAAAGTACAAGAAAACACTTCAAAAGTGACGTTTCTGAAGAATTTTAACAGTTTTCTTGTATCTACGAACGCCAGAATGCATAAAATTGACCTAAACGTCTCCTTTTCCTATTCTGAGTCGATTCTGCATGCTTTAAGTGTGTTTGGTGGCTCAGAACCATCAAAAAACGTTGAAATATAGTTCAAATTCAATATAAATCGACAAAAATACAGTTTCTAGCTAAAATTTGATGGTTTCGTTGCACTTTCCGAGCCCGTAGGGTATCTGATTGGCTTAAAAGTACAAGAAAACACTTCAAAAGTGACGTTTCTGAAGAATTTTAACAGTTTTCTTGTATCTACGAACGCCAGAATGCATAAAATTGACCTAAACGTCTCCTTTTCCTATTCTGAGTCGATTCTGCATGCTTTAAGTGTGTTTGGTGGCTCAGAACCATCAAAAAACGTTGAAATATAGTTCAAATTCAATAAAAATCACAAAAATACAGTTTCTAGCTAAAATTTGATGGTTTCGTTGCACTTTCCGAGCCCGTAGGGTATCTGATTGGCTTAAAAGTACAAGAAAACACTTCAAAAGTGACGTTTCTGAAGAATTTTAACAGTTTTCTTGTATCTACGAACGCCAGAATGCATAAAATTGACCTAAACGTCTCCTTTTCCTATTCTGAGTCGATTCTGCATGCTTTAAGTGTGTTTGGTGGCTCAGAACCATCAAAAAACGTTGAAATATAGTTCAAATTCAATAAAAATCGACAAAAATACAGTTTCTAGCTAAAATTTGATGGTTTCGTTGCACTTTCCGAGCCCGTTGGGTATCTGATTGGCTTAAAAGTACAAGAAAACACTTCAAAAGTGACGTTTCTGAAGAATTTTAACAGTTTTCTTGTATCTACGAACGCCAGAATGCATAAAATTGACCTAAACGTCTCCTTTTCCTATTCTGAGTCGATTCTGCATGCTTTAAGTGTGTTTGGTGGCTCAGAACCATCAAAAAACGTTGAAATATAGTTCAAATTCAATAAAAATCGACAAAAATACAGTTTCTAGCTAAAATTTGATGGTTTCGTTGCACTTTCCGAGCCCGTAGGGTATCTGATTGGCTTAAAAGTACAAGAAAACACTTCAAAAGTGACGTTTCTGAAGAATTTTAACAGTTTTCTTGTATCTACGAACGCCAGAATGCATAAAATTGACCTAAACGTCTCCTTTTCCTATTCTGAGTCGATTCTGCATGCTTTAAGTGTGTTTGGTGGCTCAGAACCATCAAAAAACGTTGAAATATAGTTCAAATTCAATAAAAATCGACAAAAATACAGTTTCTAGCTAAAATTTGATGGTTTCGTTGCACTTTCCGAGCCCGTAGGGTATCTGATTGGCTTAAAAGTACAAGAAAACACTTCAAAAGTGACGTTTCTGAAGAATTTTAACAGTTTTCTTGTATCTACGAACGCCAGATTGCATAAAATTGACCTAAACGTCTCCTTTTCCTATTCTGAGTCGATTCTGCATGCTTTAAGTGTGTTTGGTGGCTCAGAACCATCAAAAAACGTTGAAAGATAGTTCAAATTCAATAAAAATCGACAAAAATACAGTTTCTAGCTAAAATTTGTTGGTTTCGTTGCACTTTCCGAGCCCGTAGGGTATCTGATTGGCTTAAAAGTACAAGAAAACACTTCAAAAGTGACGTTTCTGAAGAATTTTAACAGTTTTCTTGTATCTACGAACGCCAGAATGCATAAAATTGACCTAAACGTCTCCTTTTCCTATTCTGAGTCGATTCTGCATGCTTTAAGTGTGTTTGGTGGCTCAGAACCATCAAAAAACGTTGAAAAATAGTTCAAATTCAATAAAAATCGACAAAAATACAGTTTCTAGCTAAAATTTGATGGTTTCGTTGCACTTTCCGAGCCCGTAGGGTATCTGATTGGCTTAAAAGTACAAGAAAACACTTCAAAAGTGACGTTTCTGAAGAATTTTAACAGTTTTCTTGTATCAACGAACGCCAGAATGCATAAAATTGACCTAAACGTCTCCTTTTCCTATTCTGAGTCGATTCTGCATGCTTTAAGTGTGTTTGGTGGCGCAGAACCATCAAAAAACGTTGAAATATAGTTCAAATTCAATAAAAATCGACAAAAATACAGTTTCTAGCTAAAATTTGATGGTTTCGTTGCACTTTCCGAGCCCGTAGGGTATCTGATTGGCTTAAAAGTACAAGAAAACACTTCAAAAGTGACGTTTCTGAAGAATTTTAACAGTTTTCTTGTATCTACGAACGCCAGAATGCATAAAATTGACCTAAACGTCTCCTTTTCCTATTCTGAGTCGATTCTGCATGCTTTAAGTGTGTTTGGTGGCTCAGAACCATCAAAAAACGTTGAAATATAGTTCAAATTCAATATAAATCGACAAAAATACAGTTTCTAGCTAAAATTTGATGGTTTCGTTGCACTTTCCGAGCCCGTAGGGTATCTGATTGGCTTAAAAGTACAAGAAAACACTTCAAAAGTGACGTTTCTGAAGAATTTTAACAGTTTTCTTGTATCTACGAACGCCAGAATGCATAAAATTGACCTAAACGTCTCCTTTTCCTATTCTGAGTCGATTCTGCATGCTTTAAGTGTGTTTGGTGGCTCAGAACCATCAAAAAACGTTGAAATATAGTTCAAATTCAATAAAAATCGACAAAAATACAGTTTCTAGCTAAAATTTGATGGTTTCGTTGCACTTTCCGAGCCCGTAGGGTATCTGATTGGCTTAAAAGTACAAGAAAACACTTCAAAAGTGACGTTTCTGAAGAATTTTAACAGTTTTCTTGTATCTACGAACGCCAGAATGCATAAAATTGACCTAAACGTCTCCTTTTCCTATTCTGAGTCGATTCTGCATGCTTTAAGTATGTTTAGTGGCTCAGAACCATCAAAAAACGTTGAAATATAGTTCAAATTCAATAAAAATCGACAAAAATACAGTTTCTAGCTAAAATTTGATGGTTTCGTTGCACTTTCCGAGCCCGTTGGGTATCTGATTGGATTAAAACTACAAGAAAACACTTCAAAAGTGACGTTTCTGAAGAATTTTAACAGTTTTCTTGTATCTACGAACGCCAGAATGCATAAAATTGACCTAAACGTCTCCTTTTCCTATTCTGAGTCGATTCTGCATGCTTTAAGTGTGTTTGGTGGCTCAGAACCATCAAAAAACGTTGAAAAATAGTTCAAATTCAATAAAAATCGACAAAAATACAGTTTCTAGCTAAAATTTGATGGTTTCGTTGCACTTTCCGAGCCCGTAGGGTATCTGATTGGCTTAAAAGTACAAGAAAACACTTCAAAAGTGACGTTTCTGAAGAATTTTAACAGTTTTCTTGTATCTACGAACGCCAGAATGCATAAAATTGACCTAAACGTCTCCTTTTCCTATTCTGAGTCGATTCTGCATGCTTTAAGTGTGTTTGGTGGCTCAGAACCATCAAAAAACGTTGAAATATAGTTCAAATTCAATAAAAATCGACAAAAATACAGTTTCTAGCTAAAATTTGATGGTTTCGTTGCACTTTCCGAGCCCGTAGGGTATCTGATTGGCTTAAAAGTACAAGAAAACACTTCAAAAGTGACGTTTCTGAAGAATTTTAACAGTTTTCTTGTATCTACGAACGCCAGAATGCATAAAATTGACCTAAACGTCTCCTTTTCCTATTCTGAGTCGATTCTGCATGCTATAAGTGTGTTTGGTGGCTCAGAACCATCAAAAAACGTTGAAATATAGTTCAAATTCAATAAAAATCGACAAAAATACAGTTTCTAGCTAAAATTTGATGGTTTCGTTGCACTTTCCGAGCCCGTAGGGTATCTGATTGGCTTAAAAGTACAAGAAAACACTTCAAAAGTGACGTTTCTGAAGAATTTTAACAGTTTTCTTGTATCTACGAACGCCAGAATGCATAAAATTGACCTAAACGTCTCCTTTTCCTATTCTGAGTCGATTCTGCATGCTTTAAGTGTGTTTGGTGGCTCAGAACCATCAAAAAACGTTGAAATATAGTTCAAATTCAATAAAAATCGACAAAAATACAGTTTCTAGCTAAAATTTGATGGTTTCGTTGCACTTTCCGAGCCCGTAGGGTATCTGATTGGCTGAAAAGTACAAGAAAACACTTCAAAAGTGACGTTTCTGAAGAATTTTAACAGTTTTCTTGTATCTACGAACGCCAGAATGCATAAAATTGACCTAAACGTCTCCTTTTCCTATTCTGAGTCGATTCTGCATGCTTTAAGTGTGTTTGGTGGCTCAGAACCATCAAAAAACGTTGAAATATAGTTCAAATTCAATAAAAATCGACAAAAATACAGTTTCTAGCTAAAATTTGATGGTTTCGTTGCACTTTCCGAGCCCGTAGGGTATCTGATTGGCTTAAAAGTACAAGAAAACACTTCAAAAGTGACGTTTCTGAAGAATTTTAACAGTTTTCTTGTATCTACGAACGCCAGAATGCATAAAAATGACCTAAACGTCTCCTTTTCCTATTCTGAGTCGATTCTGCATGCTTTAAGTGTGTTTGGTGGCTCAGAACCATCAAAAAACGTTGAAATATAGTTCAAATTCAATAAAAATCGACAAAAATACAGTTTCTAGCTAAAATTTGATGGTTTCGTTGCACTTTCCGAGCCCGTAGTGTATCGGATTGGCTTAAAAGTACAAGAAAACACTTCAAAAGTGACGTTTCTGAAGAATTTTAACAGTTTTCTTGTTTCTACGAACGCCAGAATGCATAAAATTGATCTAAACGTCTCCTTTTCCTATTCTGAGTCGATTCTGCATGCCTTAAGTGTGTTTGGTGGCTCAGAACCATCAAAAAACGTTGAAATATAGTTCAAATTCAATAAAAATCGACAAAAATACAGTTTCTAGCTAAAATTTGATGGTTTCGTTGCACTTTGCGAGCCCGTAGGGTATCTGATTGGCTTAAAAGTACAAGAAAACACTTCAAAAGTGACGTTTCTGAAGAATTTTAACAGTTTTCTTGTATCTACGAACGCCAGAATGCATAAAATTGACCTAAACGTCTCCTTTTCCTATTCTGAGTCGATTCTGCATGCTTTAAGTGTGTTTGGTGGCTCAGAACCATCAAAAAACGTTGAAATATAGTTCAAATTCAATAAAAATCGACAAAAATACAGTTTCTAGCTAAAATTTGATGGTTTCGTTGCACTTTCCGAGCCCGTAGGGTATCTGATTGGCTTAAAAGTACAAGAAAACACTTCAAAAGTGACGTTTCTGAAGAATTTTAACAGTTTTCTTGTATCTACGAACGCCAGAATGCATAAAATTGACCTAAACGTCTCCTTTTCCTATTCTGAGTCGATTCTGCATGCTTTAAGTGTGTTTGGTGGCTCAGAACCATCAAAAAACGTTGAAATATAGTTCAAATTCAATAAAAATCGACAAAAATACAGTTTCTAGCTAAAATTTGATGGTTTCGTTGCACTTTCCGAGCCCGTAGGGTATCTGATTGGCTTAAAAGTACAAGAAAACACTTCAAAAGTGACGTTTCTGAAGAATTTTAACAGTTTTCTTGTATCTACGAACGCCAGAATGCATAAAATTGACCTAAACGTCTCCTTTTCCTATTCTGAGTCGATTCTGCATGCTTTAAGTGTGTTTGGTGGCTCAGAACCATCAAAAAACGTTGAAATATAGTTCAAATTCAATAAAAATCGACAAAAATACAGTTTCTAGCTAAAATTTGATGGTTTCGTTGCACTTTCCGAGCCCGTAGGGTATCTGATTGGCTTAAAAGTACAAGAAAACACTTCAGAAGTGACGTTTCTGAAGAATTTTAACAGTTTTCTTGTATCTACGAACGCCAGAATGCATAAAATTGACCTAAACGTCTCCTTTTCCTATTCTGAGTCGATTCTGCATGCTTTAAGTGTGTTTGGTGGCTCAGAACCATCAAAAAACGTTGAAATATAGTTCAAATTCAATAAAAATCGACAAAAATACAGTTTCTAGCTAAAATTTGATGGTTTCGTTGCACTTTCCGAGCCCGTAGGGTATCTGATTGGCTTAAAAGTACAAGAAAACACTTCAAAAGTGACGTTTCTGAAGAATTTTAACAGTTTTCTTGTATCTACGAACGCCAGAATGCATAAAATTGACCTAAACGTCTCCTTTTCCTATTCTGAGTCGATTCTGCATGCTTTAAGTGTGTTTGGTGGCTCAGAACCATCAAAAAACGTTGAAATATAGTTCAAATTCAATAAAAATCGACAAAAATACAGTTTCTAGCTAAAATTTGATGGTTTCGTTGCACTTTCCGAGCCCGTAGTGTATCTGATTGGCTTAAAAGTACAAGAAAACACTTCAAAAGTGACGTTTCTGAAGAATTTTAACAGTTTTCTTGTATCTACGAACGCCAGAATGCATAAAATTGACCTAAACGTCTCCTTTTCCTGTTCTGAGTCGATTCTGCATGCTTTAAGTGTGTTTGGTGGCTCAGAACCATCAAAAAACGTTGAAATATAGTTCAAATTCAATAAAAATCGACAAAAATACAGTTTCTAGCTAAAATTTGATGGTTTCGTTGCACTTTCCGAGCCCGTAGGGTTTCTGATTGGCTTAAAAGTACAAGAAAACACTTCAAAAGTGACGTTTCTGAAGAATTTTAACAGTTTTCTTGTATCTACGAACGCCAGAATGCATAAAATTGACCTAAACGTCTCCTTTTCCTATTCTGAGTCGATTCTGCATGCTTTAAGTGTGTTTGGTGGCTCAGAACCATCAAAAAACGTTGAAATATAGTTCAAATTCAATAAAAATCGACAAAAATACAGTTTCTAGCTAAAATTTGATGGTTTCGTTGCACTTTCCGAGCCCGTAGGGTATCTGATTGGCTTAAAAGTACAAGAAAACACTTCAAAAGTGACGTTTCTGAAGAATTTTAACAGTTTTCTTGTATCTACGAACGCCAGAATGCATAAAATTGACCTAAACGTCTCCTTTTCCTATTCTGAGTCGATTCTGCATGCTTTAAGTGTGTTTGGTGGCTCAGAACCATCAAAAAACGTTGAAATATAGTTCAAATTCAATAAAAATCGACAAAAATACAGTTTCTAGCTAAAATTTGATGGTTTCGTTGCACTTTCCGAGCCCGTAGGGTATCTGATTGGCTTAAAAGTACAAGAAAACACTTCAGAAGTGACGTTTCTGAAGAATTTTAACAGTTTTCTTGTATCTACGAACGCCAGAATGCATAAAATTGACCTAAACGTCTCCTTTTCCTATTCTGAGTCGATTCTGCATGCTTTAAGTGTGTTTGGTGGCTCAGAACCATCAAAAAACGTTGAAATATAGTTCAAATTCAATAAAAATCGACAAAAATACAGTTTCTAGCTAAAATTTGATGGTTTCGTTGCACTTTCCGAGCCCGTAGGGTATCTGATTGGCTTAAAAGTACAAGAAAACACTTCAAAAGTGACGTTTCTGAAGAATTTTAACAGTTTTCTTGTATCTACGAACGCCAGAATGCATAAAATTGACCTAAACGTCTCCTTTTCCTATTCTGAGTCGATTCTGCATGCTTTAAGTGTGTTTGGTGGCTCAGAACCATCAAAAAACGTTGAAATATAGTTCAAATTCAATAAAAATCGACAAAAATACAGTTTCTAGCTAAAATTTGATGGTTTCGTTGCACTTTCCGAGCCCGTAGTGTATCTGATTGGCTTAAAAGTACAAGAAAACACTTCAAAAGTGACGTTTCTGAAGAATTTTAACAGTTTTCTTGTATCTACGAACGCCAGAATGCATAAAATTGACCTAAACGTCTCCTTTTCCTGTTCTGAGTCGATTCTGCATGCTTTAAGTGTGTTTGGTGGCTCAGAACCATCAAAAAACGTTGAAATATAGTTCAAATTCAATAAAAATCGACAAAAATACAGTTTCTAGCTAAAATTTGATGGTTTCGTTGCACTTTCCGAGCCCGTAGGGTTTCTGATTGGCTTAAAAGTACAAGAAAACACTTCAAAAGTGACGTTTCTGAAGAATTTTAACAGTTTTCTTGTATCTACGAACGCCAGAATGCATAAAATTGACCTAAACGTCTCCTTTTCCTATTCTGAGTCAATTCTGCATGCTTTAAGTGTGTTTGGTGGCTCAGAACCATCAAAAAACGTTGAAATATAGTTCAAATTCAATAAAAATCGACAAAAATACAGTTTCTAGCTAAAATTTGATGGTTTCGTTGTACTTTCCGAGCCCGTAGGGTATCTGATTGGCTTAAAAGTACAAGAAAACACTTCAAAAGTGACGTTTCTGAAGAATTTTAACAGTTTTCTTGTATCTACGAACGCCAGAATGCATAAAATTGACCTAAACATCTCCTTTTCCTATTCTGAGTCGATTCTGCATGCTTTAAGTGTGTTTGGTGGCTCAGAACCATCAAAAAACGTTGAAATATAGTTCAAATTCAATAAAAATCGACAAAAATACAGTTTCTAGCTAAAATTTGATGGTTTCGTTGCACTTTCCGAGCCCGTAGGGTATCTGATTGGCTTAAAAGTACAAGAAAACACTTCAAAAGTGACGTTTCTGAAGAGTTTTAACAGTTTTCTTGTATCTACGACCGCCAGAATGCATAAAATTGACCTAAACGTCTCCTTTTCCTATTCTGAGTCGATTCTGCATGCTTTAAGTGTGTTTGGTGGCTCAGAACCATCAAAAAACTTCACTTTTAAAGTGTTTTCTTGTACTTTTAAGCCAATCAGATACCCTACGGGCTCGGAAAGTGCAACGAAACCATCAAATTTTAGCTAGAAACTGTATTTTTGTCGATTTTTATTGAATTTGAACTATATTTCAACGTTTTTTGATGGTTCTGAGCCACCAAACACACTTAAAGCATGCAGAATCGACTCAGAATAGGAAAAGGAGACGTTTAGGTCAATTTTATGCATTCTGGCGTTCGTAGAAACAAGAAAACTGTTAAAATTCTTCAGAAACGTCACTTTTGAAGTGTTTTCTTGTACTTTTAAGCCAATCCGATACCCTACGGGCTCGGAAAGTGCAACGAAACCATCAAATTTTAGCTAGAAACTGTATTTTTGTCGATTTTTATTGAATTTGAACTATATTTCAACGTTTTTTGATGGTTCTGAGCCACCAAACACACTTAAAGCATGCAGAATCGACTCAGAATAGGAAAAGGAGACGTTTAGGTCAATTTTATGCATTCTGGCGTTCGTAGATACAAGAAAACTGTTAAAATTCTTCAGAAACGTCACTTTTGAAGTGTTTTCTTGTACTTTTAAGCCAATCAGATACCCTACGGGCTCGGAAAGTGCAACGAAACCATCAAATTTTAGCTAGAAACTGTATTTTTGTCGATTTTTATTGAATTTGAACTATATTTCAACGTTTTTTGATGGTTCTGAGCCACCAAACACACTTAAAGCATGCAGAATCGACTCAGAATAGGAAAAGGAGACGTTTAGGTCAATTTTATGCATTCTGGCGTTCGTAGATACAAGAAAACTGTTAAAATTCTTCAGAAACGTCACTTTTGAAGTGTTTTCTTGTACTTTTCAGCCAATCAGATACCCTACGGGCTCGGAAAGTGCAACGAAACCATCAAATTTTAGCTAGAAACTGTATTTTTGTCGATTTTTATTGAATTTGAACTATATTTCAACGTTTTTTGATGGTTCTGAGCCACCAAACACACTTAAAGCATGCAGAATCGACTCAGAATAGGAAAAGGAGACGTTTAGGTCAATTTTATGCATTCTGGCGTTCGTAGATACAAGAAAACTGTTAAAATTCTTCAGAAACGTCACTTTTGAAGTGTTTTCTTGTACTTTTAAGCCAATCAGATACCCTACGGGCTCGGAAAGTGCAACGAAACCATCAAATTTTAGCTAGAAACTGTATTTTTGTCGATTTTTATTGAATTTGAACTATATTTCAACGTTTTTTGATGGTTCTGAGCCACCAAACACACTTAAAGCATGCAGAATCGACTCAGAATAGGAAAAGGAGACGTTTAGGTCAATTTTATGCATTCTGGCGTTCGTAGATACAAGAAAACTGTTAAAATTCTTCAGAAACGTCACTTCTGAAGTGTTTTCTTGTACTTTTAAGCCAATCAGATACCCAACGGGCTCGGAAAGTGCAACGAAATCATCAAATTTTAGCTAGAAACTGTATTTTTGTCGATTTTTATTGAATTTGAACTATATTTCAACGTTTTTTGATGGTTCTGAGCCACCAAACACACTTAAAGCATGCAGAATCGACTCAGAATAGGAAAAGGAGACGTTTAGGTCAATTTTATGCATTCTGGCGTTCGTAGATACAAGAAAACTGTTAAAATTCTTCAGAAACGTCACTTTTGAAGTGTTTTCTTGTACTTTTAAGCCAATCAGATACCCTACGGGCTCGGAAAGTGCAACGAAACCATCAAATTTTAGCTAGAAACTGTATTTTTGTCGATTTTTATTGAATTTAAACTATATTTCAACGTTTTTTGATGGTTCTGAGCCACCAAACACACTTAAAGGATGCAGAATCGACTCAGAATAGGAAAAGGAGACGTTTAGGTCAATTTTATGCATTCTGGCGTTCGTAGATACAAGAAAACTGTTAAAATTCTTCAGAAACGTCACTTTTGAAGTGTTTTCTTGTACTTTTAAGCCAATCAGATACCCTACGGGCTCGGAAAGTGCAACGAAACCATCAAATTTTAGCTAGAAACTGTATTTTTGTCGATTTTTATTGAATTTGAACTGTATTTCAACGTTTTTTGATGGTTCTGAGCCACCAAACACACTTAAAGCATGCAGAATCGACTCAGAATAGGAAAAGGAGACGTTTAGATCAATTTTATGCATTCTGGCGTTCGTAGATACAAGAAAACTGTTAAAATTCTTCAGAAACGTCACTTTTGAAGTGTTTTCTTGTACTTTTAAGCCAATCAGATACCCTACGGGCTCGGAAAGAGCAACGAAACCATCAAATTTTAGCTAGAAACTGTATTTTTGTCGATTTTTATTGAATTTGAACTATATTTCAACGTTTTTTGATGGTTCTGAGCCACCAAACACACTTAAAGCATGCAGAATCGACTCAGAATAGGAAAAGGAGACGTTTAGGTCAATTTTATGCATTCTGGCGTTCGTAGATACAAGAAAACTGTTAAAATTCTTCAGAAACGTCACTTTTGAAGTGTTTTCTTGTACTTTTAAGCCAATCAGATACCCTACGGGCTCGGAAAGTGCAACGAAACCATCAAATTTTAGCTAGAAACTGTATTTTTGTCGATTTTTATTGAATTTGAACTATATTTCAACGTTTTTTGATGGTTCTGAGCCACCAAACACACTTAAAGCATGCAGAATCGACTCAGAATAGGAAAAGGAGACGTTTAGGTCAATTTTATGCATTCTGGCGTTCGTAGATACAAGAAAACTGTTAAAATTCTTCAGAAACGTCACTTTTGAAGTGTTTTCTTATACTTTTAAGCCAATCAGATACCCTACGGGCTCGGAAAGTGCAACGAAACCATCAAATTTTAGCTAGAAACTGTATTTTTGTCGATTTTTATTGAATTTGAACTATATTTCAACGTTTTTTGATGGTTCTGAGCCACCAAACACACTTAAAGCATGCAGAATCGACTCAGAATAGGAAAAGGAGACGTTTAGGTCAATTTTATGCATTCTGGCGTTCGTAGATACAAGAAAACTGTTAAAATTCTTCAGAAACGTCACTTTTGAAGTGTTTTCTTGTACTTTTAAGCCAATCAGATACCCTACGGGCTCGGAAAGTGCAACGAAACCATCAAATTTTAGCTAGAAACTGTATTTTTGTCGATTTTTATTGAATTTGAACTATATTTCAACGTTTTTTGATGGTTCTGAGCCACCAAACACACTTAAAGCATGCAGAATCGACTCAGAATAGGAAAAGGAGACGTTTAGATCAATTTTATGCATTCTGGCGTTCGTAGAAACAAGAAAACTGTTAAAATTCTTCAGAAACGTCACTTTTGAAGTGTTTTCTTGTACTTTTAAGCCAATCCGATACCCTACGGGCTCGGAAAGTGCAACGAAACCATCAAATTTTAGCTAGAAACTGTATTTTTGTCGATTTTTATTGAATTTGAACTATATTTCAACGTTTTTTGATGGTTCTGAGCCACCAAACACACTTAAAGCTAGCAGAATCGACTCAGAATAGGAAAAGGAGACGTTTAGGTCAATTTTATGCATTCTGGCGTTCGTAGATACAAGAAAACTGTTAAAATTCTTCAGAAACGTCACTTTTGAAGTGTTTTCTTGTACTTTTAAGCCAATCAGATACCCTACGGGCTCGGAAAGTGCAACGAAACCATCAAATTTTAGCTAGAAACTGTATTTTTGTCGATTTTTATTGAATTTGAACTATATTTCAACGTTTTTTGATGGTTCTGAGCCACCAAACACACTTAAAGCATGCAGAATCGACTCAGAATAGGAAAAGGAGACGTTTAGGTCAATTTTATGCATTCTGGCGTTCGTAGATACAAGAAAACTGTTAAAATTCTTCAGAAACGTCACTTTTGAAGTGTTTTCTTGTACTTTTCAGCCAATCAGATACCCTACGGGCTCGGAAAGTGCAACGAAACCATCAAATTTTAGCTAGAAACTGTATTTTTGTCGATTTTTATTGAATTTGAACTATATTTCAACGTTTTTTGATGGTTCTGAGCCACCAAACACACTTAAAGCATGCAGAATCGACTCAGAATAGGAAAAGGAGACGTTTAGGTCAATTTTATGCATTCTGGCGTTCGTAGATACAAGAAAACTGTTAAAATTCTTCAGAAACGTCACTTTTGAAGTGTTTTCTTGTACTTTTAAGCCAATCAGATACCCTACGGGCTCGGAAAGTGCAACGAAACCATCAAATTTTAGCTAGAAACTGTATTTTTGTCGATTTTTATTGAATTTGAACTATATTTCAACGTTTTTTGATGGTTCTGAGCCACCAAACACACTTAAAGCATGCAGAATCGACTCAGAATAGGAAAAGGAGACGTTTAGGTCAATTTTATGCATTCTGGCGTTCGTAGATACAAGAAAACTGTTAAAATTCTTCAGAAACGTCACTTCTGAAGTGTTTTCTTGTACTTTTAAGCCAATCAGATACCCTACGGGCTCGGAAAGTGCAACGAAATCATCAAATTTTAGCTAGAAACTGTATTTTTGTCGATTTTTATTGAATTTGAACTATATTTCAACGTTTTTTGATGGTTCTGAGCCACCAAACACACTTAAAGCATGCAGAATCGACTCAGAATAGGAAAAGGAGACGTTTAGGTCAATTTTATGCATTCTGGCGTTCGTAGATACAAGAAAACTGTTAAAATTCTTCAGAAACGTCACTTATGAAGTGTTTTCTTGTACTTTTAAGCCAATCAGATACCCTACGGGCTCGGAAAGTGCAACGAAACCATCAAATTTTAGCTAGAAACTGTATTTTTGTCGATTTTTATTGAATTTGAACTATATTTCAACGTTTTTTGATGGTTCTGAGCCACCAAACACACTTAAAGCATGCAGAATCGACTCAGAATAGGAAAAGGAGACGTTTAGGTCAATTTTATGCATTCTGGCGTTCGTAGATACAAGAAAATTGTTAAAATTCTTCAGAAACGTCACTTTTGAAGTGTTTTCTTGTACTTTTAAGCCAATCAGATACCCTACGGGCTCGGAAAGTGCAACGAAACCATCAAATTTTAGCTAGAAACTGTATTTTTGTCGATTTTTATTGAATTTGAACTATATTTCAACGTTTTTTGATGGTTCTGAGCCACCAAACACACTTAAAGCATGCAGAATCGACTCAGAATAGGAAAAGGAGACGTCTAGGTCAATTTTATGCATTCTGGCGTTCGTAGATACAAGAAAACTGTTAAAATTCTTCAGAAACGTCACTTTTGAAGTGTTTTCTTGTACTTTTAAGCCAATCAGATACCCTACGGGCTCGGAAAGTGCAACGAAACCATCAAATTTTAGCTAGAAACTGTATTTTTGTCGATTTTTATTGAATTTGAACTATATTTCAACGTTTTTTGATGGTTCTGAGCCACCAAACACACTTAAAGCATGCAGAATCGACTCAGAATAGGAAAAGGAGACGTTTAGGTCAATTTTATGCATTCTGGCGTTCGTAGATACAAGAAAACTGTTAAAATTCTTCAGAAACGTCACTTTTGAAGTGTTTTCTTGTACTTTTAAGCCAATCAGATACCCTACGGGCTCGGAAAGTGCAACGAAACCATCAAATTTTAGCTAGAAACTGTATTTTTGTCGATTTTTATTGAATTTGAACTATATTTCAACGTTTTTTGATGGTTCTGAGCCACCAAACACACTTAAAGCATGCAGAATCGACTCAGAATAGGAAAAGGTGACGTTTAGGTCAATTTTATGCATTCTGGCGTTCGTAGATGCAAGAAAACTGTTAAAATTCTTCAGAAACGTCACTTTTGAAGTGTTTTCTTGTACTTTTAAGCCAATCAGATACCCTACGGGCTCGGAAAGTGCAATGAAACCATCAAATTTTAGCTAGAAACTGTATTTTTGTCGATTTTTATTGAATTTGAACTATATTTCAACGTTTTTTGATGGTTCTGAGCCACCAAACACACTTAAAGCATGCAGAATCGACTCAGAATAGGAAAAGGAGACGTTTAGGTCAATTTTATGCATTCTGGCGTTCGTAGATACAAGAAAACTGTTAAAATTCTTCAGAAACGTCACTTTCGAAGTGTTTTCTTGTACTTTTAAGCCAATCAGATACCCTACGGGCTCGGAAAGTCCAACGAAACCATCAAATTTTAGCTAGAAACTGTATTTTTGTCGATTTTTATTGAATTTGAACTATATTTCAACGTTTTTTGATGGTTCTGAGCCACCAAACACACTTAAAGCATGCAGAATCGACTCAGAATAGGAAAAGGAGACGCTTAGGTCAATTTTATGCATTCTGGCGTTCGTAGATACAAGAAAACTGTTAAAATTCTTCAGAAACGTCACTTTTGAAGTGTTTTCTTGTACTTTTAAGCCAATCAGATACCCTACGGGCTCGGAAAGTGCAACGAAACCATCAAATTTTAGCTAGAAACTGTATTTTTGTCGATTTTTATTGAATTTGAACTATATTTCAACGTTTTTTGATGGTTCTGAGCCACCAAACACACTTAAAGCATGCAGAATCGACTCAGAATAGGAAAAGGAGACGTTTAGGTCAATTTTATGCATTCTGGCGTTCGTAGATACAAGAAAACTGTTAAAATTCTTCAGAAACGTCACTTTTGAAGTGTTTTCTTGTACTTTTAAGCCAATCAGATACCCTACCGGCTCGGAAAGTGCAACGAAACCATCAAATTTTAGCTAGAAACTGTATTTTTGTCGATTTTTATTGAATTTGAACTATATTTCAACGTTTTTTGATGGTTCTGAGCCACCAAACACACTTAAACCATGCAGAATCGACTCAGAATAGGAAAAGGAGACGTTTAGGTCAATTTTATGCATTCTGGCGTTCGTAGATACAAGAAAACTGTTAAAATTCTTCAGAAACGTCACTTTTGAAGTGTTTTCTTGTACTTTTAAGCCAATCAGATACCCTACGGGCTCGGAAAGCGCAACGAAACCATCAAATTTTAGCTAGAAACTGTATTTTTGTCGATTTTTATTGAATTTGAACTATATTTCAACGTTTTTTGACGGTTCTGAGCCACCAAACACACTTAAAGCATGCAGAATCGACTCAGAATAGGAAAAGGAGACGTTTAGGTCAATTTTATGCATTCTGGCGTTCGTAGATACAAGAAAACTGTTAAAATTCTTCAGAAACGTCACTTTTGAAGTGTTTTCTTGTACTTTTAAGCCAATCAGATACCCTACGGGCTCGGAAAGTGCAACGAAACCATCAAATTTTAGCTAGAAACTGTATTTTTGTCGATTTTTATTGAATTTGAACTATATTTCAACGTTTTTTGATGGTTCTGAGCCACCAAACACACTTAAAGCATGCAGAATCGACTCAGAATAGGAAAAGGAGACGTTTAGGTCAATTTTATGCATTCTGGCGTTCGTAGATACAAGAAAACTGTTAAAATTCTTCAGAAACGTCACTTTTGAAGTGTTTTCTTGTACTTTTAAGCCAATCAGATACCCTACGGGCTCGGAAAGTGCAACGAAACCATCAAATTTTAGCTAGAAACTGTATTTTTGTCGATTTTTATTGAATTTGAACTATATTTCAACGTTTTTTGATAGTTCTGAGCCACCAAACACACTTAAAGCATGCAGAATCGACTCAGAATAGGAAAAGGAGAAGTTTAGGTCAATTTTATGCATTCTGGCGTTCGTGGATACAAGAAAACTGTTAAAATTCTTCAGAAACGTCACTTTTGAAGTGTTTTCTTGTACTTTTAAGCCAATCAGAAACCCTACGGGCTCGGAAAGTGCAACGAAACCATCAAATTTTAGCTAGAAACTGTATTTTTGTCGATTTTTATTGAATTTGAACTATATTTCAACGTTTTTTGATGGTTCTGAGCCACCAAACACACTTAAAGCATGCAGAATCGACTCAGAATAGGAAAAGGAGACATTTAGGTCAATTTTATGCATTCTGGCGTTCGTAGATACAAGAAAACTGTTAAAATTCTTCCGAAACGTCACTTTTGAAGTGTTTTGTTGTACTTTTAAGCCAATCAGATACCCTACGGGCTCGGAAAGTGCAACGAAACCATCAAATTTTAGCTAGAAACTGTATTTTTGTCGATTTTTATTGAATTTGAACTATATTTCAACGTTTTTTGATGGTTCTGAGCCACCAAACACACTTAAAGCATGCAGAATCGACTCAGAATAGGAAAAGGAGACGTTTAGGTCAATTTTATGCATTCTGGCGTTCGTAGATACAAGAAAACTGTTAAAATTCTTCAGAGACGTCACTTTTGAAGTGTTTTCTTGTACTTTTAAGCCAATCAGATACCCTACGGGCTCGGAAAGTGCAACGAAACCATCAAATTTTAGCTAGAAACTGTATTTTTGTCGATTTTTATTGAATTTGAACTATATTTCAACGTTTTTTGATGGTTCTGAGCCACCAAACACACTTAAAGCATGCAGAATCGACTCAGAATAGGAAAAGGAGACGTTTAGGTCAATTTTATGCATTCTGGCGATCGTAGATACAAGAAAACTGTTAAAATTCTTCAGAAACGTCACTTTTGAAGTGTTTTCTTGTACTTTTAAGCCAATCAGATACCCTACGGGCTCGGAAAGTGCAACGAAACCATCAAATTTTAGCTAGAAACTGTATTTTTGTCGATTTTTATTGAATTTGAACTATATTTCAACGTTTTTTGATGGTTCTGAGCCACCAAACACACTTAAAGCATGCAGAATCGACTCAGAATAGGAAAAGGAGACGTTTAGGTCAATTTTATGCATTCTGGCGTTCGTAGATACAAGAAAACTGTTAAAATTCTTCAGAAACGTCACTTTTGAAGTGTTTTCTTGTACTTTTAAGCCAATCAGATACCCTACGGGCTCGGAAAGTGCAACGAAACCATCAAATTTTAGCTAGAAACTGTATTTTTGTCCATTTTTATTGAATTTGAACTATATTTCAACGTTTTTTGATGGTTCTGAGCCACCAAACACACTTAAAGCATGCAGAATCGACTCAGAATAGGAAAAGGAGACGTTTAGGTCAATTTTATGCATTCTGGCGTTCGTAGATACAAGAAAACTGTTAAAATTCTTCAGAAACGTCACTTTTGAAGTGTTTTCTTGTACTTTTAAGCCAATCAGATACCCTACGGGCTCGGAAAGTGCAACGAAACCATCAAATTTTAGCTAGAAACTGTATTTTTGTCGATTTTTATTGAATTTGAACTATATTTCAACGTTTTTTGATGGTTCTGAGCCACCAAACACACTTAAAGCATGCAGAATCGACTCAGAATAGGAAAAGGAGACGTTTAGGTCAATTTTATGCATTCTGGCGTTCGTAGATACAAGAAAACTGTTAAAATTCTTCAGAAACGTCACTTTTGAAGTGTTTTCTTGTACTTTTAAGCCAATCAGATACCCTACGGGCTCGGAAAGTGCAACGAAACCATCAAATTTTAGCTAGAAACTGTATTTTTGTCGATTTTTATTGAATTTGAACTATATTTCAACGTTTTTTGATGGTTCTGAGCCACCAAACACACTTAAAGCATGCAGAATCGACTCAGAATAGGAAAAGGAGACGTTTAGGTCAATTTTATGCATTCTGGCGTTCGTAGATACAAGAAAACTGTTAAAATTCTTCAGAAACGTCACTTTTGAAGTGTTTTCTTGTACTTTTAAGCCAATCAGATACCCTACGGGCTCGGAAAGTGCAACGAAACCATCAAATTTTAGCTAGAAACTGTATTTTGGTCGATTTTTATTGAATTTGAACTATATTTCAACGTTTTTTGATGGTTCTGAGCCACCAAACACACTTAAAGCATGCAGAATCGACTCAGAATAGGAAAAGGAGACGTTTAGGTCAATTTTATGCATTCTGGCGTTCGTAGATACAAGAAAACTGTTAAAATTCTTCAGAAACGTCACTTTTGAAGTGTTTTCTTGTACTTTTAAGCCAATCAGATACCCTACGGGCTCGGAAAGTGCAACGAAACCATCAAATTTTAGCTAGAAACTGTATTTTTGTCGATTTTTATTGAATTTGAACTATATTTCAACGTTTTTTTAATGGTTCTGAGCCACCAAACACACTTAAAGCATGCAGAATCGACTCAGAATAGGAAAAGGAGACGTTTAGGTCAATTTTATGCATTCTGGCGTTCGTAGATACAAGAAAACTGTTAAAATTCTTCAGAAACGTCACTTTTGAAGTGTTTTCTTGTACTTTTAAGCCAATCAGATACCCTACGGGCTCGGAAAGTGCAACGAAACCATCAAATTTTAGCTAGAAACTGTATTTTTGTCGATTTTTATTGAATTTGAACTATATTTCAACGTTTTTTGATGGTTCTGAGCCACCAAACACACTTAAAGCATGCAGAATCGACTCAGAATAGGAAAAGGAGACGTTTAGGTCAATTTTATGCATTCTGGCGTTCGTAGATACAAGAAAACTGTTAAAATTCTTCAGAAACGTCACTTTTGAAGTGTTTTCTTGTACTTTTAAGCCAATCAGATACCCTACGGGCTCGGAAAGTGCAACGAAACCATCAAATTTTAGCCAGAAACTGTATTTTTGTCGATTTTTATTGAATTTGAACTATATTTCAACGTTTTTTGATGGTTCTGAGCCACCAAACACACTTAAAGCATGCAGAATCGACTCAGAATAGGAAAAGGAGACGTTTAGGTCAATTTTATGCATTCTGGCGATCGTAGATACAAGAAAACTGTTAAAATTCTTCAGAAACGTCACTTTTGAAGTGTTTTCTTGTACTTTTAAGCCAATCAGATACCCTACGGGCTCGGAAAGTGCAACGAAACCATCAAATTTTAGCTAGAAACTGTATTTTTGTCGATTTTTATTGAATTTGAACTATATTTCAACGTTTTTTGATGGTTCTGAGCCACCAAACACACTTAAAGCATGCAGAATCGACTCAGAATAGGAAAAGGAGACGTTTAGGTCAATTTTATGCATTCTGGCGTTCGTAGATACAAGAAAACTGTTAAAATTCTTCAGAAACGTCACTTTTGAAGTGTTTTCTTGTACTTTTAAGCCAATCAGATACCCTACGGGCTCGGAAAGTGCAACGAAACCATCAAATTTTAGCTAGAAACTGTATTTTTGTCGATTTTTATTGAATTTGAACTATATTTCAACGTTTTTTGATGGTTCTGAGCCACCAAACACACTTAAAGCATGCAGAATCGACTCAGAATAGGAAAAGGAGACGTTTAGGTCAATTTTATGCATTCTGGCGTTCGTAGATACAAGAAAACTGTTAAAATTCTTCAGAAACGTCACTTTTGAAGTGTTTTCTTGTACTTTTAAGCCAATCAGATACCCTACGGGCTCGGAAAGTGCAACGAAACCATCAAATTTTAGCTAGAAACTGTATTTTTGTCGATTTTTATTGAATTTGAACTATATTTCAACGTTTATTGATGGTTCTGAGCCACCAAACACACTTAAAGCATGCAGAATCGACTCAGAATAGGAAAAGGAGACGTTTAGGTCAATTTTATGCATTCTGGCGTTCGTAGATACAAGAAAACTGTTAAAATTCTTCAGAAACGTCACTTTTGAAGTGTTTTCTTGTACTTTTAAGCCAATCAGATACCCTACGGGCTCGGAAAGTGCAACGAAACCATCAAATTTTAGCTAGAAACTGTATTTTTGTCGATTTTTATTGAATTTGAACTATATTTCAACGTTTTTTGATGGTTCTGAGCCACCAAACACACTTAAAGCATGCAGAATCGACTCAGAATAGGAAAAGGAGACGTTTAGGTCAATTTTATGCATTCTGGCGTTCGTAGATACAAGAAAACTGTTAAAATTCTTCAGAAACGTCACTTTTGAAGTGTTTTCTTGTACTTTTAAGCCAATCAGATACCCTACGGGCTCGGAAAGTGCAACGAAACCATCAAATTTTAGCTAGAAACTGTATTTTTGTCGATTTTTATTGAATTTGAACTATATTTCAACGTTTTTTGATGGTTCTGAGCCACCAAACACACTTAAAGCATGCAGAATCGACTCAGAATAGGAAAAGGAGACGTTTAGGTCAATTTTATGCATTCTGGCGTTCGTAGATACAAGAAAACTGTTAAAATTCTTCAGAAACGTCACTTTTGAAGTGTTTTCTTGTACCTTTAAGCCAATCAGATACCCTACGGGCTCGGAAAGTGCAACGAAACCATCAAATTTTAGCTAGAAACTGTATTTTTGTCGATTTTTATTGAATTTGAACTATATTTCAACGTTTTTTGATGGTTCTGAGCCACCAAACACACTTAAAGCATGCAGAATCGACTCAGAATAGGAAAAGGAGACGTTTAGGTCAATTTTATGCATTCTGGCGTTCGTAGATACAAGAAAACTGTTAAAATTCTTCAGAAACGTCACTTTTGAAGTGTTTTCTTGTACTTTTAAGCCAATCAGATACCCTACGGGCTCGGAAAGTGCAACGAAACCATCAAACTTTAGCTAGAAACTGTATTTTTGTCGATTTTTATTGAATTTGAACTATATTTCAACGTTTTTTGATGGTTCTGAGCCACCAAACACACTTAAAGCATGCAGAATCGACTCAGAATCGGAAAAGGAGACGTTTAGGTCAATTTTATGCATTCTGGCGTTCGTAGATACAAGAAAACTGTTAAAATTCTTCAGAAACGTCACTTTTGAAGTGTTTTCTTGTACTTTTAAGCCAATCAGATACCCTACGGGCTCGGAAAGTGCAACGAAACCATCAAATTTTAGCTAGAAACTGTATTTTTGTTGATTTTTATTGAATTTGAACTATATTTCAACGTTTTTGATGGTTCTGAGCCACCAAACACACTTAAAGCATGCAGAATCGACTCAGAATAGGAAAAGGAGACGTTTAGGTCAATTTTATGCATTCTGGCGTTCGTAGATACAAGAAAACTGTTAAAATTCTTCAGAAACGTCACTTTTGAAGTGTTTTCTTGTACTTTTAAGCCAATCAGATACCCTACGGGCTCGGAAATTGCAACGAAACCATCAAATTTTAGCTAGAAACTGTATTTTTGTCGATTTATATTGAATTTGAACTATATTTCAACGTTTTTTGATGGTTCTGAGCCACCAAACACACTTAAAGCATGCAGAATCGACTCAGAATAGGAAAAGGAGACGTTTAGGTCAATTTTATGCATTCTGGCGTTCGTAGATACAAGAAAACTGTTAAAATTCTTCAGAAACGTCACTTTTGAAGTGTTTTCTTGTACTTTTAAGCCAATCAGATACCCAACGGGCTCGGAAAGTGCAACGAAACCATCAAATTTTAGCTAGAAACTGTATTTTTGTCGATTTTTATTGAATTTGAACTATATTTCAACGTTTTTTGATGGTTCTGAGCCACCAAACACACTTAAAGCATGCAGAATCGACTCAGAATAGGAAAAGGAGACGTTTAGGTCAATTTTATGCATTCTGGCGTTCGTAGATACAAGAAAACTGTTAAAATTCTTCAGAAACGTCACTTTTGAAGTGTTTTCTTGTACTTTTAAGCCAATCAGATACCCTACGGGCTCGGAAAGTGCAACGAAACCATCAAATTTTAGCTAGAAACTGTATTTTTGTCGATTTTTATTGAATTTGAACTATATTTCAACGTTTTTTGATGGTTCTGAGCCACCAAACACACTTAAAGCATGCAGAATCGACTCAGAATAGGAAAAGGAGACGTTTAGGTCAATTTTATGCATTCTGGCGTTCGTAGATACAAGAAAACTGTTAAAATTCTTCAGAAACGTCACTTTTGAAGTGTTTTCTTGTACTTTTAAGCCAATCAGATACCCTACGGGCTCGGAAAGTGCAACGAAACCATCAAATTTTAGCTAGAAACTGTATTTTTGTCGATTTTTATTGAATTTGAACTATATTTCAACGTTTTTTGATGGTTCTGAGCCACCAAACACACTTAAAGCATGCAGAATCGACTCAGAATAGGAAAAGGAGACGTTTAGGTCAATTTTATGCATTCTGGCGTTCGTAGATACAAGAAAACTGTTAAAACTCTTCAGAAAGGTCACTTTTGAAGTGTTTTCTTGTACTTTTAAGCCAATCAGATACCCTACGGGCTCGGAAAGTGCAACGAAACCATCAAATTTTAGCTAGAAACTGTATTTTTGTCGATTTTTATTGAATTTGAACTATATTTCAACGTTTTTTGATGGTTCTGAGCCACCAAACACACTTAAAGCATGCAGAATCGACTCAGAATAGGAAAAGGAGACGTTTAGGTCAATTTTATGCATTCTGGCGTTCGTAGATACAAGAAAACTGTTAAAATTCTTCAGGAACGTCACTTTTGAAGTGTTTTCTTGTACTTTTAAGCCAATCAGATACCCTACGGGCTCGGAAAGTGCAACGAAACCATCAAATTTTAGCTAGAAACTGTATTTTTGTCGATTTTTATTGAATTTGAACTATATTTCAATGTTTTTTGATGGTTCTGAGCCACCAAACACACTTAAAGCATGCAGAATCGACTCAGAATAGGAAAAGGAGACGTTTAGGTCAATTTTATGCATTCTGGCGTTCGTAGATACAAGAAAACTGTTAAAATTCTTCAGAAACGTCACTTTTGAAATGTTTTCTTGTACTTTTAAGCCAATCAGATACCCAACGGGCTCGGAAAGTGCAACGAAACCATCAAATTTTAGCTAGAAACTGTATTTTTGTCGATTTTTATTGAATTTGAACTATATTTCAACGTTTTTTGATGGTTCTGAGCCACCAAACACACTTAAAGCATGCAGAATCGACTCAGAATAGGAAAAGGAGACGTTTAGGTCAATTTTATGCATTCTGGCGTTCGTAGATACAAGTAAAATGGTAAAATTCTTCAGAAACGTCACTTTTGAAGTGTTTTCTTGTACTTTTAAGCCAATCAGATACCCTACGGGCTCGGAAAGTGCAACGAAACCATCAAATTTTAGCTAGAAACTGTATTTTTGTCGATTTTTATTGAATTTGAACTATATTTCAACGTTTTTTGATGGTTCTGAGCCACCAAACACACTTAAAGCATGCAGAATCGACTCAGAATAGGAAAAGGAGACGTTTAGGTCAATTTTATGCATTCTGGCGTTCGTAGATACAAGAAAACTGTTAAAATTCTTCAGAAACGTCACTTTTGAAGTGTTTTCTTGTACTTTTAAGCCAATCAGATACCCAACGGGCTCGGAAAGTGCAACGAAACCATCAAATTTTAGCTAGAAACTGTATTTTTGTCGGTTTTTATTGAATTTGAACTATATTTCAACGTTTTTTGATGGTTCTGAGCCACCAAACACACTTAAAGCATGCAGAATCGACTCAGAATAGGAAAAGGAGACGTTTAGGTCAATTTTATGCATTCTGGCGTTCGTAGATATAAGAAAACTGTTAAAATTCTTCAGAAACGTCACTTTTGAAGTGTTTTCTTGTACTTTTAAGCCAATCAGATACCCTACGGGCTCGGAAAGTGCAACGAAACCATCAAATTTTAGCTAGAAACTGTATTTTTGTCGATTTTTATTGAATTTGAACTATATTTCAACGTTTTTTGATGGTTCTGAGCCACCAAACACACTTAAAGCATGCAGAATCGACTCAGAATAGGAAAAGGAGACGTTTAGGTCAATTTTATGCATTCTGGCGTTCGTAGATACAAGAAAACTGTTAAAATTCTTCAGAAACGTCACTTTTGAAGTGTTTTCTTGTACTTTTAAGCCAATCAGATACCCTACGGGCTCGGAAAGTGCAACGAAACCATCAAATTTTAGCTAGAAACTGTATTTTTGTCGATTTTTATTGAATTTGAACTATATTTCAACGTTTTTTGATGGTTCTGAGCCACCAAACACACTTAAAGCATGCAGAATCGACTCAGAATAGGAAAAGGAGACGTTTAGGTCAATTTTATGCATTCTGGCGTTCGTAGATACAAGAAAACTGTTAAAATTCTTCAGAAACGTCACTTTTGAAGTGTTTTCTTGTACTTTTAAGCCAATCAGATACCCTACGGGCTCGGAAAGTGCAACGAAACCATCAAATTTTAGCTAGAAACTGTATTTTTGTCGATTTTTATTGAATTTGAACTATATTTCAACGTTTTTTGATGGTTCTGAGCCACCAAACACACTTAAAGCATACAGAATCGACTCAGAATAGGAAAAGGAGACGTTTAGGTCAATTTTATGCATTCTGGCGTTCGTAGATACAAGAAAACTGTTAAAATTCTTCAGAAACGTCACTTTTGAAGTGTTTTCTTGTACTTTTAAGCCAATCAGATACCCTACGGGCTCGGAAAGTGCAACGAAACCATCAAATTTTAGCTAGAAACTGTATTTTTGTCGATTTTTATTGAATTTGAACTATATTTCAACGTTTTTTGATGGTTCTGAGCCACCAAACACACTTAAAGCATGCAGAATCGACTCAGAATAGGAAAAGGAGACGTTTAGTAATAATAATAATAATAATAATAATAATAATGATATATTTGCCCAACAGAATAATATCCAATTATAGGACAAAATAAATAAATTAAATGACATGTAAGCATAACGATATGTAGACTAAACTTAAAATTAACTTAGAAAATAAAAAAAATAATACAAATATATAACTTAGACGTAATTCAGATTTCACATTTCAATTGCTCGCCGCACAAGACTTCGGTGAACTACAAATCTGGATGAATAAACTAATAATAAATAATAAAAAGAAAAAATAATAATAATTAAATAATTAAATAAATCAAATAAATTAAATAAATTCAGCCGTGTTTACTACTTCACATTTTATACCAGACCTTATTCTTATTTAAATATTGATTTCGCACAATTTATTAATTCAGTGTAGTTACACTGGACAATGTCACATGATTCGTCTAACTCATTCGCTAATTTCATCATTTTGTACGCAGGGGAGTTTATTAAAACATTGGTTTTGGCTCTTGGACATAAGAACATATTATGATATCTTGACTGAATTCTTGGAACAAAAAATATAATGTGAGATAACAGTTCAGCACAGTCAACATTCCCATGTAAAATTTTAAATAGGAATTTAACAGCAGATATTTTCCGACGATTTTCCAATGTTGACATATTATTGTGAATTAATAGCTTTGCTTGATCAAATCCTCTGCTGGGGAATCTACCAAATTTTACATTATACATATATTTAAGACACCGCCGTTGAACCTTTTCTAAACTGATACTTTGATTTGCGTAATTCGTGGACCATATTAATGAGCAATATTCTAATTTAGTTCTAATAAAGGCTTGAAATAGTGTTTTAATTGCATCAGCATTATTGAAACATGCACACGTTCTTACTATAAATCCTAGTGTTTTGAAACTGCTTTGGGTGATTGTTTCTATATGATCAATAAATGTTAAACATTTATCAAATTGAACTCCCAAGTCTTTCACCGAATCTGCTCTCTCTATAATATGATCAGATATGGAGTAGTCATACAAAAACTTACTTTTCTTACGGGAATAAGACACTATCTTACATTTACGCAGGTTAAGTTCTAGACCATTAGCATTACAACGTTCCGCGATATTTAACAAATCTCTTTGTAACGTTAAACAATCGTTTATAGAATCAATTGTGCTAAATATTTTGATGTCGTCAGCGTATGATAAAGTTTTATTACCGATATGATTCGTTATGTCATTCACATATAGAAGGAAGAGCAAGGGACCTAATACCGAACCTTGGGGTACACCAGTTGGTTGATGAAAAAGCTTGGAGTTGAAACCATTGTAACATACAACTTGTTGTCTATTAAATAAATATGATTCAAAAAATTTGATGATGTTTTCACTGAAACCATAATAAGAGAGCTTGGAAATTAGTCTAGAGTGAAGTATCCTATCAAAGGCCTTGCTTATATCTAAGTATACACAATCAACTTGATGGCGTGTGTCTAATTTATCTGCAACATATTGACTAAAACACGATAAGTTGGTCAACGTTGAGCGTCCTGGATAAAAGCCATGTTGGTTGCTTACTATTATGGACTTTAACAAAGGAAATAACATATTATGTAAAACAATTTCAAAAACCTTCGAAAAAACAGACATCAGTGATATAGGTCTATAGTTTTTTATACATGTGTTGTCTCCAGATTTCAAAATAGGACTTATTTTAACAAGTTTCCATTCATCTGGAAAAGTACAAGTTCGTAACGATAATTTGAAAATATACGTTAGCGGACCAGCAAACACCGCCTTACAGTCTTTTACAACAAAACAGGGAATTTGGTCCAAACCTGAAGATACCTTTGGTTTTATTTGTGTTAGTGCTTTTTCAACGTCTGTAATTGTAATATAGTCTATATTTATTAGGGGATATATTAAATTATTGCTGTCAGAGATACTGTCTTCTTTTACTTGAACACTTTTGTCGTCACTTATGTATACACTTTGAAAATAAGATGCAAATCCTTCAACAATGTCTAATGGATTGCTTAAATTTTCATTATTGTAGGTGAGTATCCCAGGAATTCTAGTTTGTCTTTTTCTCATGCGTACATATTGCCAAAAATATTGAGGTTCATTACGTAATCTGTCACTAACATCGTCAGTATATTTTCCAAAATCGCGGGTTATTTGTGATTTAACAAGTCGGCGTATTGTATTAAATTTAATTTGGTCATTAGGATGTTTGAATTTTTTAAATATTTTGCGATATTTGTTTTTGAGAGCAATATTCCGTCTCAATTCAGGTGTATACCAGCTCGGAAATTTATGCTTCTTCCCCGTAAACCTTGGTACACATACATCAAATATGGAGTATACTTTCTCATAAAATGCCTTACATGCTAGGTTAACGTCAGTAAATTCATTTAGAAAAGACCAGTCACAATCAGACAGACGAGAGTAAAGTAGGTTAAAATTAGCTTTGTGGAAGTTATATGACCTAGAAATATTGGACGAAGGGAAATTATTGAAGTGTTCTTTTCTGAATGAAATCGAGATTCCAACAGATGGATGATGTAAATCCTCTTGCACTATGGGATTTGTATCTCTATAAACATCACAATTTAACATATTACTTAAGACTAAATCTAACATGACATTTTGAGTATTTCTAACTGTATTAAGTTGCTGTAAATTAATAAAGTTAACGAAGTTAGTATAATAAGAACAATGTGTAGTAGATGCCGTTGTTTCAAAATCAGAACAATTAAAATCTCCCACAATTAAAATATTTTCTAGCTGAGAACACAATTGGCTGAAATTATCGAAAAAAATTTCGTAACTATTAACATTTGTTTTTGGAGGAATGTACACGCAAAAAACATGACACCTGACATTGTTAAAAATTATTTTACAACCTATGATGTCTATAAATGGCGTGTCTTTTACTGCCGCTGATGTATCTAATAATATGCTATTAAGTTTGTTATTTATTGCTAACAAAACACCTCCACCACGTGTTTTTCCAGTTTCAATGAAATTTCGATCTGATCGGAAAACAAGCATGCAATGTGAAAAAAGTTCAGAACTATGAATATTAGAATTTAACCATGTCTCTGTAAATGCCAGCACATCGTATTCATTATCACTTGTAGCAGAGAAAACCTGATTCGTCTTAGTCCTTAGTCCTCGCACGTTTTGATAGTAGACACGTAAATTTTTATTACCATTGGGCTGATTTAGTTTAAATTCGTGGTACATCCTTTAGCAGTTTGTGCTACTGGAACAATCTGAGGAACGTTATGGATGTATTTTATTGTAAGGTTTTCCCCACTGTTGTTTCTGTTATTCAATTCCATGCGTAGTTGTTTCAAATGGTTTAGTTGTCTAGGAGTCTTATCATCACGAATTATAACATTAGGAAACCGAGATGTTTTTAATGCAGACTTCTTACGCAGAACCAAACGAACGGTTTCTATATTATTAAATCTAACTTTCAGTAATCTTGGTTTGTTTTGAATTGGTTTACCTATGCGCACCACATTTAGGTCAATTTTATGCATTCTGGCGTTCGTAGATACAAGAAAACTGTTAAAATTCTTCAGAAACGTCACTTTTGAAATGTTTTCTTGTACTTTTAAGCCAATCAGATACCCTACGGGCTCGGAAAGTGCAACGAAACCATCAAATTTTAGCTAGAAACTGTATTTTTGTCGATTTTTATTGAATTTGAACTATATTTCAACGTTTTTTGATGGTTCTGAGCCACCAAACACACTTAAAGCATGCAGAATCGACTCAGAATAGGAAAAGGAGACGTTTAGGTCAATTTTATGCATTCTGGCGTTCGTAGATACAAGAAAACTGTTAAAATTCTTCAGAAACGTCACTTTTGAAGTGTTTTCTTGTACTTTTAAGCCAATCAGATACCCTACGGGCTCGGAAAGTGCAACGAAACCATCAAATTTTAGCTAGAAACTGTATTTTTGTCGATTTTTATTGAATTTGAACTATATTTCAACGTTTTTTGATGGTTCTGAGCCACCAAACACACTTAAAGCATGCAGAATCGACTCAGAATAGGAAAAGGAGACGTTTAGGTCAATTTTATGCATTCTGGCGTTCGTAGATACAAGAAAACTGTTAAAATTCTTCAGAAACGTCACTTTTGAAGTGTTTTCTTGTACTTTTAAGCCAATCAGATACCCTACGGGCTCGGAAAGTGCAACGAAACCATCAAATTTTAGCTAGAAACTGTATTTTTGTCGATTTTTATTGAATTTGAACTATATTTCAACGTTTTTTGATGGTTCTGAGCCACCAAACACACTTAAAGCATGCAGAATCGACTCAGAATAGGAAAAGGAGACGTTTAGGTCAATTTTATGCATTCTGGCGTTCGTAGATACAAGAAAACTGTTAAAATTCTTCAGAAACGTCACTTTTGAAGTGTTTTCTTGTACTTTTAAGCCAATCAGATACCCTACGGGCTCGGAAAGTGCAACGAAACCATCAAATTTTAGCTAGAAACTGTATTTTTGTCGATTTTTATTGAATTTGAACTATATTTCAATGTTTTTTGATGGTTCTGCGCCACCAAACACACTTAAAGCATGCAGAATCGACTCAGAATAGGAAAAGGAGACGTTTAGGTCAATTTTATGCATTCTGGCGTTCGTAGATACAAGAAAACTGTTAAAATTCTTCAGAAACGTCACTTTTGAAGTGTTTTCTTGTACTTTTAAGCCAATCAGATACCCTACGGGCTCGGAAAGTGCAACGAAACCATCAAATTTTAGCTAGAAACTGTATTTTTGTCGATTTTTATTGAATTTGAACTATATTTCAACGTTTTTTGATGGTTCTGAGCCACCAAACACACTTAAAGCATGCAGAATCGACTCAGAATAGGAAAAGGAGACGTTTAGGTCAATTTTATGCATTCTGGCGTTCGTAGATACAAGGAAACTGTTAAAATTCTTCAGAAACGTCACTTTTGAAGTGTTTTCTTGTACTTTTAAGCCAATCAGATACCCTACGGGCTCGGAAAGTGCAACGAAACCATCAAATTTTAGCTAGAAACTGTATTTTTGTCGATTTTTATTGAATTTGAACTATATTTCAACGTTTTTTGATGGTTCTGAGCCACCAAACACACTTAAAGCATGCAGAATCGACTCAGAATAGGAAAAGGAGACGTTTAGGTCAATTTTATGCATTCTGGCGTTCGTAGATACAAGAAAACTGTTAAAATTCTTCAGAAACGTCACTTTTGAAGTGTTTTCTTGTACTTTTAAGCCAATCAGATACCCTACGGGCTCGGAAAGTGCAACGAAACCATCAAATTTTAGCTAGAAACTGTATTTTTGTCGATTTTTATTGAATTTGAACTATATTTCAACGTTTTTTGATGGTTCTGAGCCACCAAACACACTTAAAGCATGCAGAATCGACTCAGAATAGGAAAAGGAGACGTTTAGGTCAATTTTATGCATTCTGGCGTTCGTAGATACAAGAAAACTGTTAAAATTCTTCAGAAACGTCACTTTTGAAGTGTTTTCCCGTACTTTTAAGCCAATCAGATACCCAACGGGCTCGGAAAGTGCAACGAAACCATCAAATTTTAGCTAGAAACTGTATTTTTGTCGATTTTTATTGAATTTGAACTATATTTCAACGTTTTTTGATGGTTCTGAGCCACCAAACACACTTAAAGCATGCAGAATCGACTCAGAATAGGAAAAGGAGACGTTTAGGTCAATTTTATGCATTCTGGCGTTCGTAGATACAAGAAAACTGTTAAAATTCTTCAGAAACGTCACTTTTGAAGTGTTTTCTTGTACTTTTAAGCCAATCAGATACCCTACGGGCTCGGAAAGTGCAACGAAACCATCAAATCTTAGTTAGAAACTGTATTTTTGTCGATTTTTATTGAATTTGAACTATATTTCAACGTTTTTTGATGGTTCTGAGCCACCAAACACACTTAAAGCATGCAGAATCGACTCAGAATAGGAAAAGGAGACGTTTAGGTCAATTTTATGCATTCTGGCGTTCGTAGATACAAGAAAACTGTTAAAATTCTTCAGAAACGTCACTTTTGAAGTGTTTTCTTGTACTTTTAAGCCAATCAGATACCCTACGGGCTCGGAAAGTGCAACGAAACCATCAAATTTTAGCTAGAAACTGTATTTTTGTCGATTTTTATTGAATTTGAACTATATTTCAACGTTTTTTGATGGTTCTGAGCCACCAAACACACTTAAAGCATGCAGAATCGACTCAGAATAGGAAAAGGAGACGTTTAGGTCAATTTTATGCATTCTGGCGTTCGTAGATACAAGAAAACTGTTAAAATTCTTCAGAAACGTCACTTTTGAAGTGTTTTCTTGTTCTTTTAAGCCAATCAGATACCCTACGGGCTCGGAAAGTGCAACGAAACCATCAAATTTTAGCTAGAAACTGTATTTTTGTCGATTTTTATTGAATTTGAACTATATTTCAACGTTTTTTGATGGTTCTGAGCCACCAAACACACTTAAAGCATGCAGAATCGACTCAGAATAGGAAAAGGAAATGTTTAGGTCAATTTTATGCATTCTGGCGTTCGTAGATACAAGAAAACGGTTAAAATTCTTCAGAAACGTCACTTTTGAAGTGTTTTCTTGTACTTTTAAGCCAATCAGATACCCTACGGGCTCGGAAAGTGCAACGAAACCATCAAATTTTAGCTAGAAACTGTATTTTTGTCGATTTTTATTGAATTTGAACTATATTTCAACGTTTTTTGATGGTTCTGAGCCACCAAACACACTTAAAGCATGCAGAATCGACTCAGAATAGGAAAAGGAGACGTTTAGGTCAATTTTATGCATTCTGGCGTTCGTAGATACAAGAAAACTGTTAAAATTCTTCAGAAACGTCACTTTTGAAGTGTTTTCTTGTACTTTTAAGCCAATCAGATACCCTACGGGCTCGGAAAGTGCAACGAAACCATCAAATTTTAGCTAGAAACTGTATTTTTGTCGATTTTTATTGAATTTGAACTATATTTCAACGTTTTTTGATGGTTCTGAGCCACCAAACACACTTAAAGCATGCAGAATCGACTCAGAATAGGAAAAGGAGACGTTTAGGTCAATTTTATGCATTCTGGCGTTCGTAGATACAAGAAAACTGTTAAAATTCTTCAGAAACGTCACTTTTGAAGTGTTTTCTTGTACTTTTAAGCCAATCAGATACCCTACGGGCTCGGAAAGTGCAACGAAACCATCAAATTTTAGCTAGAAACTGTATTTTTGTCGATTTTTATTGAATTTGAACTATATTTCAACGTTTTTTGATGGTTCTGAGCCACCAAACACACTTAAAGCATGCAGAATCGACTCAGAATAGGAAAAGGAGACGTTTAGGTCAATTTTATGCATTCTGGCGTTCGTAGATACAAGAAAACTGTTAAAATTCTTCAGAAACGTCACTTTTGAAGTGTTTTCTTGTACTTTTAAGCCAATCAGATACCCTACGGGCTCGGAAAGTGCAACGAAACCATCAAATTTTAGCTAGAAACTGTATTTTTGTCGATTTTTATTGAATTTGAACTATATTTCAACGTTTTTTGATGGTTCTGAGCCACCAAACACACTTAAAGCATGCAGAATCGACTCAGAATAGGAAAAGGAGACGTTTAGGTCAATTTTATGCATTCTGGCGTTCGTAGATACAAGAAAACTGTTAAAATTCTTCAGAAACGTCACTTTTGAAGTGTTTTCTTGTACTTTTAAGCCAATCAGATACCCTACGGGCTCGGAAAGTGCAACGAAACCATCAAATTTTAGCTAGAAACTGTATTTTTGTCGATTTTTATTGAATTTGAACTATATTTCAACGTTTTTTGATGGTTCTGAGCCACCAAACACACTTAAAGCATGCAGAATCGACTCAGAATAGGAAAAGGAGACGTTTAGGTCAATTTTATGCATTCTGGCGTTCGTAGATACAAGAAAACTGTTAAAATTCTTCAGAAACGTCACTTTTGAAGTGTTTTCTTGTACTTTTAAGCCAATCAGATACCCTACGGGCTCGGAAAGTGCAACGAAACCATCAAATTTTAGCTAGAAACTGTATTTTTGTCGATTTTTATTGAATTTGAACTATATTTCAACGTTTTTTGATGGTTCTGAGCCACCAAACACACTTAAAGCATGCAGAATCGACTCAGAATAGGAAAAGGAGACGTTTAGGTCAATTTTATGCATTCTGGCGTTCGTAGATACAAGAAAACTGTTAAAATTCTTCAGAAACGTCACTTTTGAAGTGTTTTCTTGTACTTTTAAGCCAATCAGATACCCTACGGGCTCGGAAAGTGCAACGAAACCATCAAATTTTAGCTAGAAACTGTATTTTTGTCGATTTTTATTGAATTTGAACTATATTTCAACGTTTTTTGATGGTTCTGAGCCACCAAACACACTTAAAGCATGCAGAATCGACTCAGAATAGGAAAAGGAGACGTTTAGGTCAATTTTATGCATTCTGGCGTTCGTAGATACAAGAAAACTGTTAAAATTCTTCAGAAACGTCACTTTTGAAGTGTTTTCTTATACTTTTAAGCCAATCAGATACCCTACGGGCTCGGAAAGTGCAACGAAACCATCAAATTTTAGCTAGAAACTGTATTTTTGTCGATTTTTATTGAATTTGAACTATATTTCAACGTTTTTTGATGGTTCTGAGCCACCAAACACACTTAAAGCATGCAGAATCGACTCAGAATAGGAAAAGGAGATGTTTAGGTCAATTTTATGCATTCTGGCGTTCGTAGATACAAGAAAACTGTTAAAATTCTTCAGAAACGTCACTTTTGAAGTGTTTTCTTGTACTTTTAAGCCAATCAGATACCCTACGGGCTCGGAAAGTGCAACGAAACCATCAAATTTTAGCTAGAAACTGTATTTTTGTCGATTTTTATTGAATTTGAACTATATTTCAACGTTTTTTGATGGTTCTGAGCCACCAAACACACTTAAAGCATGCAGAATCGACTCAGAATAGGAAAAGGAGACGTTTAGGTCAATTTTATGCATTCTGGCGTTCGTAGATACAAGAAAACTGTTAAAATTCTTCAGAAACGTCACTTTTGAAGTGTTTTCTTGTACTTTTAAGCCAATCAGATACCCTACGGGCTCGGAAAGTGCAACGAAACCATCAAATTTTAGCTAGAAACTGTATTTTTGTCGATTTTTATTGAATTTGAACTATATTTCAACGTTTTTTGATGGTTCTGAGCCACCAAACACACTTAAAGCATGCAGAATCGACTCAGAATAGGAAAAGGAGACGTTTAGGTCAATTTTATGCATTCTGGCGTTCGTAGATACAAGAAAACTGTTAAAATTCTTCAGAAACGTCACTTTTGAAGTGTTTTCTTGTACTTTTAAGCCAATCAGATACCCTACGGGCTCGGAAAGTGCAACGAAACCATCAAATTTTAGCTAGAAACTGTATTTTTGTCGATTTTTATTGAATTTGAACTATATTTCAACGTTTTTTGATGGTTCTGAGCCACCAAACACACTTAAAGCATGCAGAATCGACTCAGAATAGGAAAAGGAGACGTTTAGGTCAATTTTATGCATTCTGGCGTTCGTAGATTAAAGAAAACTGTTAAAATTCTTCAGAAACGTCACTTTTGAAGTGTTTTCTTGTACTTTTAAGCCAATCAGATACCCTACGGGCTCGGAAAGTGCAACGAAACCATCAAATTTTAGCTAGAAACTGTATTTTTGTCGATTTTTATTGAATTTGAACTATATTTCAACGTTTTTTGATGGTTCTGAGCCACCAAACACACTTAAAGCATGCAGAATCGACTCAGAATAGGAAAAGGAGACGTTTAGGTCAATTTTATGCATTCTGGCGTTCGTAGATACAAGAAAACTGTTAAAATTCTTCAGAAACGTCACTTTTGAAGTGTTTTCTTATACTTTTAAGCCAATCAGATACCCTACGGGCTCGGAAAGTGCAACGAAACCATCAAATTTTAGCTAGAAACTGTATTTTTGTCGATTTTTATTGAATTTGAACTATATTTCAACGTTTTTTGATGGTTCTGAGCCACCAAACACACTTAAAGCATGCAGAATCGACTCAGAATAGGAAAAGGAGATGTTTAGGTCAATTTTATGCATTCTGGCGTTCGTAGATACAAGAAAACTGTTAAAATTCTTCAGAAACGTCACTTTTGAAGTGTTTTCTTGTACTTTTAAGCCAATCAGATACCCTACGGGCTCGGAAAGTGCAACGAAACCATCAAATTTTAGCTAGAAACTGTATTTTTGTCGATTTTTATTGAATTTGAACTATATTTCAACGTTTTTTGATGGTTCTGAGCCACCAAACACACTTAAAGCATGCAGAATCGACTCAGAATAGGAAAAGGAGATGTTTAGGTCAATTTTATGCATTCTGGCGTTCGTAGATACAAGAAAACTGTTAAAATTCTTCAGAAACGTCACTTTTGAAGTGTTTTCTTGTACTTTTAAGCCAATCAGATACCCTACGGGCTCGGAAAGTGCAACGAAACCATCAAATTTTAGCTAGAAACTGTATTTTTGTCGATTTTTATTGAATTTGAACTATATTTCAACGTTTTTTGATGGTTCTGAGCCACCAAACACACTTAAAGCATGCAGAATCGACTCAGAATAGGAAAAGGAGACGTTTAGGTCAATTTTATGCATTCTGGCGTTCGTAGATACAAGAAAACTGTTAAAATTCTTCAGAAACGTCACTTTTGAAGTGTTTTCTTGTACTTTTAAGCCAATCAGATACCCTACGGGCTCGGAAAGTGCAACGAAACCATCAAATTTTAGCTAGAAACTGTATTTTTGTCGATTTTTATTGAATTTGAACTATATTTCAACGTTTTTTGATGGTTCTGAGCCACCAAACACACTTAAAGCATGCAGAATCGACTCAGAATAGGAAAAGGAGACGTTTAGGTCAATTTTATGCATTCTGGCGTTCGTAGATTAAAGAAAACTGTTAAAATTCTTCAGAAACGTCACTTTTGAAGTGTTTTCTTGTACTTTTAAGCCAATCAGATACCCTACGGGCTCGGAAAGTGCAACGAAACCATCAAATTTTAGCTAGAAACTGTATTTTTGTCGATTTTTATTGAATTTGAACTATATTTCAACGTTTTTTGATGGTTCTGAGCCACCAAACACACTTAAAGCATGCAGAATCGACTCAGAATAGGAAAAGGAGACGTTTAGGTCAATTTTATGCATTCTGGCGTTCGTAGATACAAGAAAACTGTTAAAATTCTTCAGAAACGTCACTTTTGAAGTGTTTTCTTATACTTTTAAGCCAATCAGATACCCTACGGGCTCGGAAAGTGCAACGAAACCATCAAATTTTAGCTAGAAACTGTATTTTTGTCGATTTTTATTGAATTTGAACTATATTTCAACGTTTTTTGATGGTTCTGAGCCACCAAACACACTTAAAGCATGCAGAATCGACTCAGAATAGGAAAAGGAGATGTTTAGGTCAATTTTATGCATTCTGGCGTTCCTACATACAAGAAAACTGTTAAAATTCTTCAGAATCGTCACTTTTGAAGTGTTTTCTTGTACTTTTAAGCCAATCAGATACCCTACGGGCTCGGAAAGTGCAACGAAACCATCAAATTTTAGCTAGAAACTGTATTTTTGTCGATTTTTATTGAATTTGAACTATATTTCAACGTTTTTTGATGGTTCTGAGCCACCAAACACACTTAAAGCATGCAGAATCGACTCAGAATAGGAAAAGGAGACGTTTAGGTCAATTTTATGCATTCTGGCGTTCGTAGATACAAGAAAACTGTTAAAATTCTTCAGAAACGTCACTTTTGAAGTGTTTTCTTGTACTTTTAAGCCAATCAGATACCCTACGGGCTCGGAAAGTGCAACGAAACCATCAAATTTTAGCTAGAAACTGTATTTTTGTCGATTTTTATTGAATTTGAACTATATTTCAACGTTTTTTGATGGTTCTGAGCCACCAAACACACTTAAAGCATGCAGAATCGACTCAGAATAGGAAAAGGAGACGTTTAGGTCAATTTTATGCATTCTGGCGTTCGTAGATACAAGAAAACTGTTAAAATTCTTCAGAAACGTCACTTTTGAAGTGTTTTCTTGTACTTTTAAGCCAATCAGATACCCTACGGGCTCGGAAAGTGCAACGAAACCATCAAATTTTAGCTAGAAACTGTATTTTTGTCGATTTTTATTGAATTTGAACTATATTTCAACGTTTTTTGATGGTTCTGAGCCACCAAACACACTTAAAGCATGCAGAATCGACTCAGAATAGGAAAAGGAGACGTTTAGGTCAATTTTATGCATTCTGGCGTTCGTAGATACAAGAAAACTGTTAAAATTCTTCAGAAACGTCACTTTTGAAGTGTTTTCTTATACTTTTAAGCCAATCAGATACCCTACGGGCTCGGAAAGTGCAACGAAACCATCAAATTTTAGCTAGAAACTGTATTTTTGTCGATTTTTATTGAATTTGAACTATATTTCAACGTTTTTTGATGGTTCTGAGCCACCAAACACACTTAAAGCATGCAGAATCGACTCAGAATAGGAAAAGGAGATGTTTAGGTCAATTTTATGCATTCTGGCGTTCGTAGATACAAGAAAACTGTTAAAATTCTTCAGAAACGTCACTTTTGAAGTGTTTTCTTGTACTTTTAAGCCAATCAGATACCCTACGGGCTCGGAAAGAGCAACGAAACCATCAAATTTTAGCTAGAAACTGTATTTTTGTCGATTTTTATTGAATTTGAACTATATTTCAACGTTTTTTGATGGTTCTGAGCCACCAAACACACTTAAAGCATGCAGAATCGACTCAGAATAGGAAAAGGAGACGTCTAGGTCAATTTTATGCATTCTGGCGTTCGTAGATACAAGAAAACTGTTAAAATTCTTCAGAAACGTCACTTTTGAAGTGTTTTCTTATACTTTTAAGCCAATCAGATACCCTACGGGCTCGGAAAGTGCAACGAAACCATCAAATTTTAGCTAGAAACTGTATTTTTGTCGATTTTTATTGAATTTGAACTATATTTCAACGTTTTTTGATGGTTCTGAGCCACCAAACACACTTAAAGCATGCAGAATCGACTCAGAATAGGAAAAGGAGATGTTTAGGTCAATTTTATGCATTCTGGCGTTCGTAGATACAAGAAAACTGTTAAAATTCTTCAGAAACGTCACTTTTGAAGTGTTTTCTTGTACTTTTAAGCCAATCAGATACCCTACGGGCTCGGAAAGAGCAACGAAACCATCAAATTTTAGCTAGAAACTGTATTTTTGTCGATTTTTATTGAATTTGAACTATATTTCAACGTTTTTTGATGGTTCTGAGCCACCAAACACACTTAAAGCATGCAGAATCGACTCAGAATAGGAAAAGGAGACGTCTAGGTCAATTTTATGCATTCTGGCGTTCGTAGATACAAGAAAACTGTTAAAATTCTTCAGAAACGTCACTTTTGAAGTGTTTTCTTGTACTTTTAAGCCAATCAGATACCCTACGGGCTCGGAAAGTGCAACGAAACCATCAAATTTTAGCTAGAAACTGTATTTTTGTCGATTTTTATTGAATTTGAACTATATTTCAACGTTTTTTGATGGTTCTGAGCCACCAAACACACTTAAAGCATGCAGAATCGACTCAGAATAGGAAAAGGAGACGTTTAGGTCAATTTTATGCATTCTGGCGTTCGTAGATACAAGAAAACTGTTAAAATTCTTCAGAAACGTCACTTTTGAAGTGTTTTCTTGTACTTTTAAGCCAATCAGATACCCTACGGGCTCGGAAAGTGCAACGAAACCATCAAATTTTAGCTAGAAACTGTATTTTTGTCGATTTTTATTGAATTTGAACTATATTTCAACGTTTTTTGATGGTTCTGAGCCACCAAACACACTTAAAGCATGCAGAATCGACTCAGAATAGGAAAAGGAGACGTTTAGGTCAATTTTATGCATTCTGGCGTTCGTAGATACAAGAAAACTGTTAAAATTCTTCAGAAACGTCACTTTTGAAGTGTTTTCTTGTACTTTTAAGCCAATCAGATACCCTACGGGCTCGGAAAGTGCAACGAAACCATCAAATTTTAGCTAGAAACTGTATTTTTGTCGATTTTTATTGAATTTGAACTATATTTCAACGTTTTTTGATGGTTCTGAGCCACCAAACACACTTAAAGCATGCAGAATCGACTCAGAATAGGAAAAGGAGATGTTTAGGTCAATTTTATGCATTCTGGCGTTCGTAGATACAAGAAAACTGTTAAAATTCTTCAGAAACGTCACTTTTGAAGTGTTTTCTTGTACTTTTAAGCCAATCAGATACCCTACGGGCTCGGAAAGAGCAACGAAACCATCAAATTTTAGCTAGAAACTGTATTTTTGTCGATTTTTATTGAATTTGAACTATATTTCAACGTTTTTTGATGGTTCTGAGCCACCAAACACACTTAAAGCATGCAGAATCGACTCAGAATAGGAAAAGGAGACGTCTAGGTCAATTTTATGCATTCTGGCGTTCGTAGATACAAGAAAACTGTTAAAATTCTTCAGAAACGTCACTTTTGAAGTGTTTTCTTATACTTTTAAGCCAATCAGATACCCTACGGGCTCGGAAAGTGCAACGAAACCATCAAATTTTAGCTAGAAACTGTATTTTTGTCGATTTTTATTGAATTTGAACTATATTTCAACGTTTTTTGATGGTTCTGAGCCACCAAACACACTTAAAGCATGCAGAATCGACTCAGAATAGGAAAAGGAGATGTTTAGGTCAATTTTATGCATTCTGGCGTTCGTAGATACAAGAAAACTGTTAAAATTCTTCAGAAACGTCACTTTTGAAGTGTTTTCTTGTACTTTTAAGCCAATCAGATACCCTACGGGCTCGGAAAGAGCAACGAAACCATCAAATTTTAGCTAGAAACTGTATTTTTGTCGATTTTTATTGAATTTGAACTATATTTCAACGTTTTTTGATGGTTCTGAGCCACCAAACACACTTAAAGCATGCAGAATCGACTCAGAATAGGAAAAGGAGACGTCTAGGTCAATTTTATGCATTCTGGCGTTCGTAGATACAAGAAAACTGTTAAAATTCTTCAGAAACGTCACTTTTGAAGTGTTTTCTTGTACTTTTAAGCCAATCAGATACCCTACGGGCTCGGAAAGTGCAACGAAACCATCAAATTTTAGCTAGAAACTGTATTTTTGTCGATTTTTATTGAATTTGAACTATATTTCAACGTTTTTTGATGGTTCTGAGCCACCAAACACACTTAAAGCATGCAGAATCGACTCAGAATAGGAAAAGGAGACGTTTAGGTCAATTTTATGCATTCTGGCGTTCGTAGATACAAGAAAACTGTTAAAATTCTTCAGAAACGTCACTTTTGAAGTGTTTTCTTGTACTTTTAAGCCAATCAGATACCCTACGGGCTCGGAAAGTGCAACGAAACCATCAAATTTTAGCTAGAAACTGTATTTTTGTCGATTTTTATTGAATTTGAACTATATTTCAACGTTTTTTGATGGTTCTGAGCCACCAAACACACTTAAAGCATGCAGAATCGACTCAGAATAGGAAAAGGAGACGTTTAGGTCAATTTTATGCATTCTGGCGTTCGTAGATACAAGAAAACTGTTAAAATTCTTCAGAAACGTCACTTTTGAAGTGTTTTCTTGTACTTTTAAGCCAATCAGATACCCTACGGGCTCGGAAAGTGCAACGAAACCATCAAATTTTAGCTAGAAACTGTATTTTTGTCGATTTTTATTGAATTTGAACTATATTTCAACGTTTTTTGATGGTTCTGAGCCACCAAACACACTTAAAGCATGCAGAATCGACTCAGAATAGGAAAAGGAGACGTTTAGGTCAATTTTATGCATTCTGGCGTTCGTAGATACAAGAAAACTGTTAAAATTCTTCAGAAACGTCACTTTTGAAGTGTTTTCTTATACTTTTAAGCCAATCAGATACCCTACGGGCTCGGAAAGTGCAACGAAACCATCAAATTTTAGCTAGAAACTGTATTTTTGTCGATTTTTATTGAATTTGAACTATATTTCAACGTTTTTTGATGGTTCTGAGCCACCAAACACACTTAAAGCATGCAGAATCGACTCAGAATAGGAAAAGGAGATGTTTAGGTCAATTTTATGCATTCTGGCGTTCGTAGATACAAGAAAACTGTTAAAATTCTTCAGAAACGTCACTTTTGAAGTGTTTTCTTGTACTTTTAAGCCAATCAGATACCCAACGGGCTCGGAAAGAGCAACGAAACCATCAAATTTTAGCTAGAAACTGTATTTTTGTCGATTTTTATTGAATTTGAACTATATTTCAACGTTTTTTGATGGTTCTGAGCCACCAAACACACTTAAAGCATGCAGAATCGACTCAGAATAGGAAAAGGAGACGTCTAGGTCAATTTTATGCATTCTGGCGTTCGTAGATACAAGAAAACTGTTAAAATTCTTCAGAAACGTCACTTTTGAAGTGTTTTCTTATACTTTTAAGCCAATCAGATACCCTACGGGCTCGGAAAGTGCAACGAAACCATCAAATTTTAGCTAGAAACTGTATTTTTGTCGATTTTTATTGAATTTGAACTATATTTCAACGTTTTTTGATGGTTCTGAGCCACCAAACACACTTAAAGCATGCAGAATCGACTCAGAATAGGAAAAGGAGATGTTTAGGTCAATTTTATGCATTCTGGCGTTCGTAGATACAAGAAAACTGTTAAAATTCTTCAGAAACGTCACTTTTGAAGTGTTTTCTTGTACTTTTAAGCCAATCAGATACCCTACGGGCTCGGAAAGAGCAACGAAACCATCAAATTTTAGCTAGAAACTGTATTTTTGTCGATTTTTATTGAATTTGAACTATATTTCAACGTTTTTTGATGGTTCTGAGCCACCAAACACACTTAAAGCATGCAGAATCGACTCAGAATAGGAAAAGGAGACGTCTAGGTCAATTTTATGCATTCTGGCGTTCGTAGATACAAGAAAACTGTTAAAATTCTTCAGAAACGTCACTTTTGAAGTGTTTTCTTGTACTTTTAAGCCAATCAGATACCCTACGGGCTCGGAAAGTGCAACGAAACCATCAAATTTTAGCTAGAAACTGTATTTTTGTCGATTTTTATTGAATTTGAACTATATTTCAACGTTTTTTGATGGTTCTGAGCCACCAAACACACTTAAAGCATGCAGAATCGACTCAGAATAGGAAAAGGAGACGTTTAGGTCAATTTTATGCATTCTGGCGTTCGTAGATACAAGAAAACTGTTAAAATTCTTCAGAAACGTCACTTTTGAAGTGTTTTCTTGTACTTTTAAGCCAATCAGATACCCTACGGGCTCGGAAAGTGCAACGAAACCATCAAATTTTAGCTAGAATCTGTATTTTTGTCGATTTTTATTGAATTTGAACTATATTTCAACGTTTTTTGATGGTTCTGAGCCACCAAACACACTTAAAGCATGCAGAATCGACTCAGAATAGGAAAAGGAGACGTTTAGGTCAATTTTATGCATTCTGGCGTTCGTAGATACAAGAAAACTGTTAAAATTCTTCAGAAACGTCACTTTTGAAGTGTTTTCTTGTACTTTTAAGCCAATCAGATACCCTACGGGCTCGGAAAGTGCAACGAAACCATCAAATTTTAGCTAGAAACTGTATTTTTGTCGATTTTTATTGAATTTGAACTATATTTCAACGTTTTTTGATGGTTCTGAGCCACCAAACACACTTAAAGCATGCAGAATCGACTCAGAATAGGAAAAGGAGACGTTTAGGTCAATTTTATGCATTCTGGCGTTCGTAGATACAAGAAAACTGTTAAAATTCTTCAGAAACGTCACTTTTGAAGTGTTTTCTTGTACTTTTAAGCCAATCAGATACCCTACGGGCTCGGAAAGTGCAACGAAACCATCAAATTTTAGCTAGAAACTGTATTTTTGTCGATTTTTATTGAATTTGAACTATATTTCAACGTTTTTTGATGGTTCTGAGCCACCAAACACACTTAAAGCATGCAGAATCGACTCAGAATAGGAAAAGGAGACGTTTAGGTCAATTTTATGCATTCTGGCGTTCGTAGATACAAGAAAACTGTTAAAATTCTTCAGAAACGTCACTTTTGAAGTGTTTTCTTGTGCTTTTAAGCCAATCAGATACCCTACGGGCTCGGAAAGTGCAACGAAACCATCAAATTTTAGCTAGAAACTGTATTTTTGTCGATTTTTATTGAATTTGAACTATATTTCAACGTTTTTTGATGGTTCTGAGCCACCAAACACACTTAAAGCATGCAGAATCGACTCAGAATAGGAAAAGGAGACGTTTAGGTCAATTTTATGCATTCTGGCGTTCGTAGATACAAGAAAACTGTTAAAATTCTTCAGAAACGTCACTTTTGAAGTGTTTTCTTGTACTTTTAAGCCAATCAGATACCCAACGGGCTCGGAAAGTGCAACGAAACCATCAAATTTTAGCTAGAAACTGTATTTTTGTCGATTTTTATTGAATTTGAACTATATTTCAACGTTTTTTGATGGTTCTGAGCCACCAAACACACTTAAAGCATGCAGAATCGACTCAGAATAGGAAAAGGAGACGTTTAGGTCAATTTTATGCATTCTGGCGTTCGTAGATACAAGAAAACTGTTAAAATTCTTCAGAAACGTCACTTTTGAAGTGTTTTCTTGTACTTTTAAGCCAATCAGATACCCTACGGGCTCGGAAAGTGCAACGAAACCATCAAATTTTAGCTAGAAACTGTATTTTTGTCGATTTTTATTGAATTTGAACTATATTTCAACGTTTTTTGATGGTTCTGAGCCACCAAACACACTTAAAGCATGCAGAATCGACTCAGAATAGGAAAAGGAGACGTTTAGGTCAATTTTATGCTTTCTGGCGTTCGTAGATACAAGAAAACTGTTAAAATTCTTCAGAAACGTCACTTTTGAAGTGTTTTCTTGTACTTTTAAGCCAATCAGATACCCTACGGGCTCGGAAAGTGCAACGAAACCATCAAATTTTAGCTAGAAACTGTATTTTTGTCGATTTTTATTGAATTTGAACTATATTTCAACGTTTTTTGATGGTTCTGAGCCACCAAACACACTTAAAGCATGCAGAATCGACTCAGAATAGGAAAAGGAGATGTTTAGGTCAATTTTATGCATTCTGGCGTTCGTAGATACAAGAAAACTGTTAAAATTCTTCAGAAACGTCACTTTTGAAGTGTTTTCTTGTACTTTTAAGCCAATCAGATACCCTACGGGCTCGGAAAGTGCAACGAAACCATCAAATTTTAGCTAGAAACTGTATTTTTGTCGATTTTTATTGAATTTGAACTATATTTCAACGTTTTTTGATGGTTCTGAGCCACCAAACACACTTAAAGCATGCAGAATCGACTCAGAATAGGAAAAGGAGACGTTTAGGTCAATTTTATGCATTCTGGCGTTCGTAGATACAAGAAAACTGTTAAAATTCTTCAGAAACGTCACTTTTGAAGTGTTTTCTTGTACTTTTAAGCCAATCAGATACCCTACGGGCTCGGAAAGTGCAACGAAACCATCAAATTTTAGCTAGAAACTGTATTTTTGTCGAATTTTATTGAATTTGAACTATATTTCAACGTTTTTTGATGGTTCTGAGCCACCAAACACACTTAAAGCATGCAGAATCGACTCAGAATAGGAAAAGGAGACGTTTAGGTCAAATTTATGCATTCTGGCGTTCGTAGATACAAGAAAACTGTTAAAATTCTTCAGAAACGTCACTTTTGAAGTGTTTTCTTGTACTTTTAAGCCAATCAGATACCCTACGGGCTCGGAAAGTGCAACGAAACCATCAAATTTTAGCTAGAAACTGTATTTTTGTCGATTTTTATTGAATTTGAACTATATTTCAACGTTTTTTGATGGTTCTGAGCCACCAAACACACTTAAAGCATGCAGAATCGACTCAGAATAGGAAAAGGAGACGTTTAGGTCAATTTTATGCATTCTGGCGTTCGTAGATACAAGAAAACTGTTAAAATTCTTCAGAAACGTCACTTTTGAAGTGTTTTCTTGTACTTTTAAGCCAATCAGATACCCTACGGGCTCGGAAAGTGCAACGAAACCATCAAATTTTAGCTAGAAACTGTATTTTTGTCGATTTTTATTGAATTTGAACTATATTTCAACGTTTTTTGATGGTTCTGAGCCACCAAACACACTTAAAGCATGCAGAATCGACTCAGAATAGGAAAAGGAGACGTTTAGGTCAATTTTATGCATTCTGGCGTTCGTAGATACAAGAAAACTGTTAAAATTCTTCAGAAACGTCACTTTTGAAGTGTTTTCTTGTACTTTTAAGCCAATCAGATACCCTACGGGCTCGGAAAGTGCAACGAAACCATCAAATTTTAGCTAGAAACTGTATTTTTGTCGATTTTTATTGAATTTGAACTATATTTCAACGTTTTTTGATGGTTCTGAGCCACCAAACACACTTAAAGCATGCAGAATCGACTCAGAATAGGAAAAGGAGACGTTTAGGTCAATTTTATGCATTCTGGCGTTCGTAGATACAAGAAAACTGTTAAAATTCTTCAGAAACGTCACTTTTGAAGTGTTTTCTTGTACTTTTAAGCCAATCAGATACCCTACGGGCTCGGAAAGTGCAACGAAACCATCAAATTTTAGCTAGAAACTGTATTTTTGTCGATTTTTATTGAATTTGAACTATATTTCAACGTTTTTTGATGGTTCTGAGCCACCAAACACACTTAAAGCATGCAGAATCGACTCAGAATAGGAAAAGGAGACGTTTAGGTCAATTTTATGCATTCTGGCGTTCGTAGATACAAGAAAACTGTTAAAATTCTTCAGAAACGTCACTTTTGAAGTGTTTTCTTGTACTTTTAAGCCAATCAGATACCCTACGGGCTCGGAAAGTGCAACGAAACCATCAAATTTTAGCTAGAAACTGTATTTTTGTCGATTTTTATTGAATTTGAACTATATTTCAACGTTTTTTGATGGTTCTGAGCCACCAAGCACACTTAAAGCATGCAGAATCGACTCAGAATAGGAAAAGGAGACGTTTAGGTCAATTTTATGCATTCTGGCGTTCGTAGATACAAGAAAACTGTTAAAATTCTTCAGAAACGTCACTTTTGAAGTGTTTTCTTGTACTTTTAAGCCAATCAGATACCCTACGGGCTCGGAAAGTGCAACGAAACCATCAAATTTTAGCTAGAAACTGTATTTTTGTCGATTTTTATTGAATTTGAACTATATTTCAACGTTTTTTGATGGTTCTGAGCCACCAAACACACTTAAAGCATGCAGAATCGACTCAGAATAGGAAAAGGAGACGTTTAGGTCAATTTTATGCATTCTGGCTTTCGTAGATACAAGAAAACTGTTAAAATTCTTCAGAAACGTCACTTTTGAAGTGTTTTCTTGTACTTTTAAGCCAATCAGATACCCTGCGGGCTCGGAAAGTGCAACGAAACCATCAAATTTTAGCTAGAAACTGTATTTTTGTCGATTTTTATTGAATTTGAACTATATTTCAACGTTTTTTGATGGTTCTGAGCCACCAAACACACTTAAAGCATGCAGAATCGACTCAGAATAGGAAAAGGAGACGTTTAGGTCAATTTTATGCATTCTGGCGTTCGTAGATACAAGAAAACTGTTAAAATTCTTCAGAAACGTCACTTTTGAAGTGTTTTCTTGTACTTTTAAGCCAATCAGATACCCTACGGGCTCGGAAAGTGCAACGAAACCATCAAATTTTAGCTAGAAACTGTATTTTTGTCGATTTTTATTGAATTTGAACTATATTTCAACGTTTTTTGATGGTTCTGAGCCACCAAACACACTTAAAGCATGCAGAATCGACTCAGAATAGGAAAAGGAGACGTTTAGGTCAATTTTATGCTTTCTGGCGTTCGTAGATACAAGAAAACTGTTAAAATTCTTCAGAAACGTCACTTTTGAAGTGTTTTCTTGTACTTTTAAGCCAATCAGATACCCTACGGGCTCGGAAAGTGCAACGAAACCATCAAATTTTAGCTAGAAACTGTATTTTTGTCGATTTTTATTGAATTTGAACTATATTTCAACGTTTTTTGATGGTTCTGAGCCACCAAACACACTTAAAGCATGCAGAATCGACTCAGAATAGGAAAAGGAGATGTTTAGGTCAATTTTATGCATTCTGGCGTTCGTAGATACAAGAAAACTGTTAAAATTCTTCAGAAACGTCACTTTTGAAGTGTTTTCTTGTACTTTTAAGCCAATCAGATACCCTACGGGCTCGGAAAGTGCAACGAAACCATCAAATTTTAGCTAGAAACTGTATTTTTGTCGATTTTTATTGAATTTGAACTATATTTCAACGTTTTTTGATGGTTCTGAGCCACCAAACACACTTAAAGCATGCAGAATCGACTCAGAATAGGAAAAGGAGACGTTTAGGTTAATTTTATGCATTCTGGCGTTCGTAGATACAAGAAAACTGTTAAAATTCTTCAGAAACGTCACTTTTGAAGTGTTTTCTTGTACTTTTAAGCCAATCAGATACCCAACGGGCTCGGAAAGTGCAACGAAACCATCAAATTTTAGCTAGAAACTGTATTTTTGTCGATTTTTATTGAATTTGAACTATATTTCAACGTTTTTTGATGGTTCTGAGCCACCAAACACACTTAAAGCATGCAGAATCGACTCAGAATAGGAAAAGGGGACGTTTAGGTCAATTTTATGCATTCTGGCGTTCGTAGATACAAGAAAACTGTTAAAATTCTTCAGAAACGTCACTTTTGAAGTGTTTTCTTGTACTTTTAAGCCAATCAGATACCCTACGAGCTCGGAAAGTGCAACGAAACCATCAAATTTTAGCTAGAAACTGTATTTTTGTCGATTTTTATTGAATTTGAACTATATTTCAACGTTTTTTGATGGTTCTGAGCCACCAAACACACTTAAAGCATGCAGAATCGACTCAGAATAGGAAAAGGAGACGTTTAGGTCAATTTTATGCATTCTGGCGTTCGTAGATACAAGAAAACTGTTAAAATTCTTCAGAAACGTCACTTTTGAAGTGTTTTCTTGTACTTTTAAGCCAATCAGATACCCTACGGGCTCGGAAAGTGCAACAAAACCATCAAATTTTAGCTAGAAACTGTATTTTTGTCGATTTTTATTGAATTTGAACTATATTTCAAAGTTTTTTGATGGTTCTGAGCCACCAAACACACTTAAAGCATGCAGAATCGACTCAGAATAGGAAAAGGAGACGTTTAGGTCAATTTTATGCATTCTGGCGTTCGTAGATACAAGAAAACTGTTAAAATTCTTCAGAAACGTCACTTTTGAAGTGTTTTCTTGTACTTTTAAGCCAATCAGATACCCTACGGGCTCGGAAAGTGCAACGAAACCATCAAATTTTAGCTAGAAACTGTATTTTTGTCGATTTTTATTGAATTTGAACTATATTTCAACGTTTTTTGATGGTTCTGAGCCACCAAACACACTTAAAGCATGCAGAATCGACTCAGAATAGGAAAAGGAGACGTTTAGGTCAATTTTATGCATTCTGGCGTTCGTAGATACAAGAAAACTGTTAAAATTCTTCAGAAACGTCACTTTTGAAGTGTTTTCTTGTACTTTTAAGCCAATCAGATACCCTACGGGCTCGGAAAGTGCAACGAAACCATCAAATTTTAGCTAGAAACTGTATTTTTGTCGATTTTTATTGAATTTGAACTATATTTCAACGTTTTTTGATGGTTCTGAGCCACCAAACACACTTAAAGCATGCAGAATCGACTCAGAATAGGAAAAGGAGACGTTTAGGTCAATTTTATGCATTCTGGCGTTCGTAGATACAAGAAAACTGTTAAAATTCTTCAGAAACGTGACTTTTGAAGTGTTTTCTTGTACTTTTAAGCCAATCAGATACCCAACGGGCTCGGAAAGTGCAACGAAACCATCAAATTTTAGATAGAAACTGTATTTTTGTCGATTTTTATTGAATTTGAACTATATTTCAACGTTTTTTGATGGTTCTGAGCCACCAAACACACTTAAAGCATGCAGAATCGACTCAGAATAGGAAAAGGAGACGTTTAGGTCAATTTTATGCATTCTGGCGTTCGTAGATACAAGAAAACTGTTAAAATTCTTCAGAAACGTCACTTTTGATGTGTTTTCTTGTACTTTTAAGCCAATCAGATACCCTACGGGCTCGGAAAGTGCAACGAAACCATCAAATTTTAGCTAGAAACTGTATTTTTGTCGATTTTTATTGAATTTGAACTATATTTCAACGTTTTTTGATGGTTCTGAGCCACCAAACACACTTAAAGCATGCAGAATCGACTCAGAATAGGAAAAGGAGACGTTTAGGTCAATTTTATGCATTCTGGCGTTCGTAGATACAAGAAAACTGTTAAAATTCTTCAGAAACGTCACTTTTGAAGTGTTTTCTTGTACTTTTAAGCCAATCAGATACCCTACGGGCTCGGAAAGTGCAACGAAACCATCAAATTTTTGCTAGAAACCGTATTTTTGTCGATTTTTATTGAATTTGAACTATATTTCAACGTTTTTTGATGGTTCTGAGCCACCAAACACACTTAAAGCATGCAGAATCGACTCAGAATAGGAAAAGGAGACGTTTAGGTCAATTTTATGCATTCTGGCGTTCGTAGATACAAGAAAACTGTTAAAATTCTTCAGAAACGTCACCTTTGAAGTGTTTTCTTGTACTTTTAAGCCAATCAGATACCCAACGGGCTCGGAAAGTGCAACGAAACCATCAAATTTTAGCTAGAAACTGTATTTTTGTCGATTTTTATTGAATTTGAACTATATTTCAACGTTTTTTGATGGTTCTGAGCCACCAAACACTCTTAAAGCATGCAGAATCGACTCAGAATAGGAAAAGGAGACGTTTAGGTCAATTTTATGCATTCTGGCGTTCGTAGATACAAGAAAACTGTTAAAATTCTTCAGAAACGTCACTTTTGAAGTGTTTTCTTGTACTTTTAAGCCAATCAGATACCCTACGGGCTCGGAAAGTGCAACGAAACCATCAAATTTTAGCTAGAAACTGTATTTTTGTCGATTTTTATTGAATTTGAACTATATTTCAACGTTTTTTGATGGTTCTGAGCCACCAAACACACTTAAAGCATGCAGAATCGACTCAGAATAGGAAAAGGAGACGTTTAGGTCAATTTTATGCATTCTGGCGTTCGTAGATACAAGAAAACTGTTAAAATTCTTCAGAAACGTCACTTTTGAAGTGTTTTCTTGTACTTTTAAGCCGATCAGATACCCTACGGGCTCGGAAAGTGCAACGAAACCATCAAATTTTAGCTAGAAACTGTATTTTTGTCGGCATTTGAAATATAGTTCAAATTCAATAAAAATCGACAAAAATACAGTTTCTAGCTAAAATTTGATGGTTTCGTTGCACTTTCCGAGCCCGTTGGGTATCTGATTGGCTTAAAAGTACAAGAAAACACTTCAAAAGTGACGTTTCTGAAGAATTTTAACAGTTTTCTTGTATCTACGAACGCCAGAATGCATAAAATTGACCTAAACTTCTCCTTTTCCTATTCTGAGTCGATTCTGCATGCTTTAAGTGTGTTTGGTGGCTCAGAACCATCAAAAAACGTTGAAATATAGTTCAAATTCAATAAAAATCGACAAAAATACAGTTTCTAGCTAAAATTTGATGGTTTCGTTGCACTTTCCGAGCCCGTAGGGTATCTGATTGGCTTAAAAGTACAAGAAAACACTTCAAAAGTGACGTTTCTGAAGAATTTTAACAGTTTTCTTGTATCGACGAACGCCAGAATGCATAAAATTGACCTAAACGTCTCCTTTTCCTATTCTGAGTCGATTCTGCATGCTTTAAGTGTGTTTGGTGGCTCAGAACCATCAAAAAACGTTGAAATATAGTTCAAATTCAATAAAAATCGACAAAAATACAGTTTCTAGCTAAAATTTGATGGTTTCGTTGCACTTTCCGAGCCCGTAGGGTATCTGATTGGCTTAAAAGTACAAGAAAACACTTCAAAAGTGACGTTTCTGAAGAATTTTAACAGTTTTCTTGTATCTACGAACGCCAGAATGCATAAAATTGACCTAAACATCTCCTTTTCCTATTCTGAGTCGATTCTGCATGCTTTAAGTGTGTTTGGTGGCTCAGAACCATCAAAAAACGTTGAAATATAGTTCAAATTCAATAAAAATCGACAAAAATACAGTTTCTAGCTAAAATTTGATGGTTTCGTTGCACTTTCCGAGCCCGTTGGGTATCTGATTGGCTTAAAAGTACAAGAAAACACTTCAAAAGTGACGTTTCTGAAGAATTTTAACAGTTTTCTTGTATCAACGAACGCCAGAATGCATAAAATTGACCTAAACGTCTCCTTTTCCTATTCTGAGTCGATTCTGCATGCTTTAAGTGTGTTTGGTGGCTCAGAACCATCAAAAAACCTTGAAATATAGTTCAAATTCAATAAAAATCGACAAAAATACAGTTTCTAGCTAAAATTTGATGGTTTCGTTGCACTTTCCGAGCCCGTAGGGTATCTGATTGGCTAAAAGTACAAGAAAACACTTCAAAAGTGACGTTTCTGAAGAATTTTAACAGTTTTCTTGTATCTACGAACGCCAGAATGCATAAAATTGACCTAAACGTCTCCTTTTCCTATTCTGAGTCGATTCTGCATGCTTTAAGTGTGTTTGGTGGCTCAGAACCATCAAAAAACGTTGAAATATAGTTCAAATTCAATAAAAATCGACAAAAATACAGTTTCTAGCTAAAATTTGATGGTTTCGTTGCACTTTCCGAGCCCGTAGGGTATCTGATTGGCTTAAAAGTACAAGAAAACACTTCAAAAGTGACGTTTCTGAAGAATTTTAACAGTTTTCTTGTATCTACGAACGCCAGAATGCATAAAATTGACCTAAACGTCTCCTTTTCCTATTCTGAGTCGATTCTGCATGCTTTAAGTGTGTTTGGTGGCTCAGAACCATCAAAAAACGTTGAAATATAGTTCAAATTCAATAAAAATCGACAAAAATACAGTTTCTAGCTAAAATTTGATGGTTTCGTTGCACTTTCCGAGCCCGTAGGGTATCTGATTGGCTTAAAAGTACAAGAAAACACTTCAAAAGTGACGTTTCTGAAGAATTTTAACAGTTTTCTTGTATCTACGAACGCCAGAATGCATAAAATTGACCTAAACGTCTCCTTTTCCTATTCTGAGTCGATTCTGCATGCTTTAAGTGTGTTTGGTGGCTCAGAACCATCAAAAAACGTTGAAATATAGTTCAAATTCAATAAAAATCGACAAAAATACAGTTTCTAGCTAAAATTTGATGGTTTCGTTGCACTTTCCGAGCCCGTAGGGTATCTGATTGGCTTAAAAGTACAAGAAAACACTTCAAAAGTGACGTTTCTGAAGAATTTTAACAATTTTCTTGTATCTACGAACGCCAGAATGCATAAAATTGACCTAAACGTCTCCTTTTCCTATTCTGAGTCGATTCTGCATGCTTTAAGTGTGTTTGGTGGCTCAGAACCATCAAAAAACGTTGAAATATCGTTCAAATTCAATAAAAATCGACAAAAATACAGTTTCTAGCTAAAATTTGATGGTTTCGTTGCACTTTCCGAGCCCGTAGGGTATCTGATTGGCTTAAAAGTACAAGAAAACACTTCAAAAGTGACGTTTCTGAAGAATTTTAACAGTTTTCTTGTATCTACGAACGCCAGAATGCATAAAATTGACCTAAACGTCTCCTTTTCCTATTCTGAGTCGATTCTGCATGCTTTAAGTGTGTTTGGTAGCTCAGAACCATCAAAAAACGTTGAAATATAGTTCAAATTCAATAAAAATCGACAAAAATACAGTTTCTAGCTAAAATTTCATGGTTTCGTTGCACTTTCCGAGCCCGTAGGGTATCTGATTGGCTTAAAAGTACAAGAAAACATTTCAAAAGTGACGTTTCTGAAGAATTTTAACAGTTTTCTTGTATCTACGAACGCCAGAATGCATAAAATTGACCTAAACGTCTCCTTTTCCTATTCTGAGTCGATTCTGCATGCTTTAAGTGTGTTTGGTGGCTCAGAACCATCAAAAAACGTTGAAATATAGTTCAAATTCAATAAAAATCGACAAAAATACAGTTTCTAGCTAAAATTTGATGGTTTCGTTGCACTTTCCGAGCCCGTAGGGTATCTGATTGGCTTAAAAGTACAAGAAAACACTTCAAAAGTGACGTTTCTGAAGAATTTTAACAGTTTTCTTGTATCTACGAACGCCAGAATGCATAAAATTGACCTAAACGTCTCCTTTTCCTATTCTGAGTCGATTCTGCATGCTTTAAGTGTGTTTGGTGGCTCAGAACCATCAAAAAACGTTGAAATATAGTTCAAATTCAATAAAAATCGACAAAAATACAGTTTCTAGCTAAAATTTGATGGTTTCGTTGCACTTTCCGAGCCCGTAGGGTATCTGATTGGCTTAAAAGTACAAGAAAACACTTCAAAAGTGACGTTTCTGAAGAATTTTAACAGTTTTCTTGTATCTACGAACGCCAGAATGCATAAAATTGACCTAAACTTCTCCTTTTCCTATTCTGAGTCGATTCTGCATGCTTTAAGTGTGTTTGGTGGCTCAGAACTATCAAAAAACGTTGAAATATAGTTCAAATTCAATAAAAATCGACAAAAATACAGTTTCTAGCTAAAATTTGATGGTTTCGTTGCACTTTCCGAGCCCGTAGGGTATCTGATTGGCTTAAAAGTACAAGAAAACACTTCAAAAGTGACGTTTCTGAAGAATTTTAACAGTTTTCTTGTATCTACGAACGCCAGAATGCATAAAATTGACCTAAACGTCTCCTTTTCCTATTCTGAGTCGATTCTGCATGCTTTAAGTGTGTTTGGTGGCTCGGAACCATCAAAAAACGTTGAAATATAGTTCAAATTCAATAAAAATCGACAAAAATACAGTTTCTAGCTAAAATTTGATGGTTTCGTTGCACTTTCCGAGCCCGTAGGGTATCTGATTGGCTTAAAAGTACAAGAAAACACTTCAAAAGTGACGTTTCTGAAGAATTTTAACAGTTTTCTTGTATCTACGAACGCCAGAATGCATAAAATTGACCTAAACGTCTCCTTTTCCTATTCTGAGTCGATTCTGCATGCTTTAAGTGTGTTTGGTGGCTCAGAACCATCAAAAAACGTTGAAATATAGTTCAAATTCAATAAAAATCGACAAAAATACAGTTTCTAGCTAAAATTTGATGGTTTCGTTGCACTTTCCGAGCCCGTAGGGTATCTGATTGGCTTAAAAGTACAAGAAAACACTTCAAAAGTGACGTTTCTGAAGAATTTTAACAGTTTTCTTGTATCTACGAACGCCAGAATGCATAAAATTGACCTAAACGTCTCCTTTTCCTATTCTGAGTCGATTCTGCATGCTTTAAGTGTGTTTGGTGGCTCAGAACCATCAAAAAACGTTGAAATATAGTTCAAATTCAATAAAAATCGACAAAAATACAGTTTCTAGCTAAAATTTGATGGTTTCGTTGCACTTTCCGAGCCCGTTGGGTATCTGATTGGCTTAAAAGTACAAGAAAACACTTCAAAAGTGACGTTTCTGAAGAATTTTAACAGTTTTCTTGTATCTACGAACGCCAGAATGCATAAAATTGACCTAAACGTCTCCTTTTCCTATTCTGAGTCGATTCTGCATGCTTTAAGTGTGTTTGGTGGCTCAGAACCATCAAAAAACGTTGAAATATAGTTCAAATTCAATAAAAATCGACAAAAATACAGTTTCTAGCTAAAATTTGATGGTTTCGTTGCACTTTCCGAGCCCGTAGGGTATCTGATTGGCTTAAAAGTACAAGAAAACACTTCAAAAGTGACGTTTCTGAAGAATTTTAACAGTTTTCTTGTATCTACGAACGCCAGAATGCATAAAATTGACCTAGACGTCTCCTTTTCCTATTCTGAGTCGATTCTGCATGCTTTAAGTGTGTTTGGTGGCTCAGAACCATCAAAAAACGTTGAAATATAGTTCAAATTCAATAAAAATCGACAAAAATACAGTTTCTAGCTAAAATTTGATGGTTTCGTTGCACTTTCCGAGCCCGTAGGGTATCTGATTGGCTTAAAAGTACAAGAAAACACTTCAAAAGTGACGTTTCTGAAGAATTTTAACAGTTTTCTTGTATCTACGAACGCCAGAATGCATAAAATTGACCTAAACGTCTCCTTTTCCTATTCTGAGTCGATTCTGCATGCTTTAAGTGTGTTTGGTGGCTCAGAACCATCAAAAAACGTTGAAATATAGTTCAAATTCAATAAAAATCGACAAAAATACAGTTTCTAGCTAAAATTTGATGGTTTCGTTGCACTTTCCGAGCCCGTAGGGTATCTGATTGGCTTAAAAGTACAAGAAAACACTTCAAAAGTGACGTTTCTGAAGGATTTTAACAGTTTTCTTGTATCTACGAACGCCAGAATGCATAAAATTGACCTAAACGTCTCCTTTTCCTATTCTGAGTCGATTCTGCATGCTTTAAGTGTGTTTGGTGGCTCAGAACCATCAAAAAACGTTGAAATATAGTTCAAATTCAATAAAAATCGACAAAAATACAGTTTCTAGCTAAAATTTGATGGTTTCGTTGCACTTTCCGAGCCCGTAGGGTATCTGATTGGCTTAAAAGTACAAGAAAACACTTCAAAAGTGACGTTTCTGAAGAATTTTAACAGTTTTCTTGTATCTACGAACGCCAGAATGCATAAAATTGACCTAAACGTCTCCTTTTCCTATTCTGAGTCGATTCTGCATGCTTTAAGTGTGTTTGGTGGCTCAGAACCATCAAAAAACGTTGAAATATAGTTCAAATTCAATAAAAATCGACAAAAATACAGTTTCTAGCTAAAATTTGATGGTTTCGTTGCACTTTCCGAGCCCGTAGGGTATCTGATTGGCTTAAAAGTACAAGAAAACACTTCGAAAGTGACGTTTCTGAAGAATTTTAACAGTTTTCTTGTATCTACGAACGCCAGAATGCATAAAATTGACCTAAACGTCTCCTTTTCCTATTCTGAGTCGATTCTGCATGCTTTAAGTGTGTTTGGTGGCTCAGAACCATCAAAAAACGTTGAAATATAGTTCAAATTTAATAAAAATCGACAAAAATACAGTTTCTAGCTAAAATTTGATGGTTTCGTTGCACTTTTAGAGCCCGTAGGGTATCTGATTGGCTTAAAAGTACAAGAAAACACTTCAAAAGTGACGTTTCTGAAGAATTTTAACAGTTTTCTTGTATCTACGAACGCCAGAATGCATAAAATTGACCTAAACGTCTCCTTTTCCTATTCTGAGTCGATTCTGCATGCTTTAAGTGTGTTTGGTGGCTCAGAACCATCAAAAAACGTTGAAATATAGTTCAAATTCAATAAAAATCGACAAAAATACAGTTTCTAGCTAAAATTTGATGGTTTCGTTGCACTTTCCGAGCCCGTAGGGTATCTGATTGGCTTAAAAGTACAAGAAAACACTTCAAAAGTGACGTTTCTGAAGAATTTTAACAGTTTTCTTGTATCTACGAACGCCAGAATGCATAAAATTGACCTAAACTTCTCCTTTTCCTATTCTGAGTCGATTCTGCATGCTTTAAGTGTGTTTGGTGGCTCAGAACTATCAAAAAACGTTGAAATATAGTTCAAATTCAATAAAAATCGACAAAAATACAGTTTCTAGCTAAAATTTGATGGTTTCGTTGCACTTTCCGAGCCCGTAGGGTATCTGATTGGCTTAAAAGTACAAGAAAACACTTCAAAAGTGACGTTTCTGAAGAATTTTAACAGTTTTCTTGTATCTACGAACGCCAGAATGCATAAAATTGACCTAAACGTCTCCTTTTCCTATTCTGAGTCGATTCTGCATGCTTTAAGTGTGTTTGGTGGCTCAGAACCATCAAAAAACGTTGAAATATAGTTCAAATTCAATAAAAATCGACAAAAATACAGTTTCTAGCTAAAATTTGATGGTTTCGTTGCACTTTCCGAGCCCGTAGGGTATCTGATTTACTTAAAAGTACAAGAAAACACTTCAAAAGTGACGTTTCTGAAGAATTTTAACAGTTTTCTTGTATCTACGAACGCCAGAATGCATAAAATTGACCTAAACGTCTCCTTTTCCTATTCTGAGTCGATTCTGCATGCTTTAAGTGTGTTTGGTGGCTCAGAACCATCAAAAAACGTTGAAATATAGTTCAAATTCAATAAAAATCGACAAAAATACAGTTTCTAGCTAAAATTTGATGGTTTCGTTGCACTTTCCGAGCCCGTAGGGTATCTGATTGGCTTAAAAGTACAAGAAAACACTTCAAAAGTGACGTTTCTCAAGAATTTTAACAGTTTTCTTGTATCAACGAACGCCAGAATGCATAAAATTGACCTAAACGTCTCCTTTTCCTATTCTGAGTCGATTCTGCATGCTTTAAGTGTGTTTGGTGGCTCAGAACCATCGAAAAACGTTGAAATATAGTTCAAATTCAATAAAAATCGACAAAAATACAGTTTCTAGCTAAAATTTGATGGTTTCGTTGCACTTTCCGAGCCCGTGGCTTAAAAGTACAAGAAAACACTTCAAAAGTGACGTTTCTGAAGAATTTTAACAGTTTTCTTGTATCTACGAACGCCAGAATGCATAAAATTGACCTAAACGTCTCCTTTTCCTATTCTGAGTCGATTCTGCATGCTTTAAGTGTGTTTGGTGGCTCAGAACCATCAAAAAACGTTGAAATATAGTTCAAATTCAATAAAAATCGATAAAAATACAGTTTCTAGCTAAAATTTGATGGTTTCGTTGCACTTTCCGAGCCCGTAGGGTATCTGATTGGCTTAAAAGTACAAGAAAACACTTCAAAAGTGACGTTTCTGAAGAATTTTAACAGTTTTCTTGTATCTACGATCGCCAGAATGCATAAAATTGACCTAAACGTCTCCTTTTCCTATTCTGAGTCGATTCTGCATGCTTTAAGTGTGTTTGGTGGCTCAGAACCATCAAAAAACGTTGAAATATAGTTCAAATTCAATAAAAATCGACAAAAATACAGCTTCTAGCTAAAATTTGATGGTTTCGTTGCACTTTCCGAGCCCGTAGGGTATCTGATTGGCTTAAAAGTACAAGAAAACACTTCAAAAGTGACGTTTCTGAAGAATTTTAACAGTTTTCTTGTATCTACGAACGCCAGAATGCATAAAATTGACCTAAACGTCTCCTTTTCCTATTCTGAGTCGATTCTGCATGCTTTAAGTGTGTTTGGTGGCTCAGAACCATCAAAAAAACGTTGAAATATAGTTCAATTTCAATAAAAATCGACAAAAATACGGTTTCTAACTAAAATTTGATGGTTTCGTTGCACTTTCCGAGCCCGTAGGGTATCTGATTGGCTTAAAAGTACAAGAAAGCTCAGAACCATCAAAAAACGTTGAAATATAGTTCAAATTCAATAAAAATCGACAAAAATACAGTTTCTAGCTAAAATTTGATGGTTTCGTTGCACTTTCCGAGCTCGTAGGTTATCTGATTGGCTTAAAAGTACAAGAAAACACTTCAAAAGTGACAGTTTTCTTGTATCTACGAACGCCAGAATGCATAAAATTGACCTAAACGTCTCCTTTTCCTATTCTGAGTCGATTCTGCATGCTTTAAGTGTGTTTGGTGGCTCAGAACCATCAAAAAACGTTGAAATATAGTTCAAATTCAATAAAAATCGACAAAAATACAGTTTCTAGCTAAAATTTGATGGTTTCGTTGCACTTTCCGAGCCCGTAGGGTATCTGATTGGCTTAAAAGTACAAGAAAACATTTCAAAAGTGACGTTTCTAAAGAATTTTAACAGTTTTCTTGTATCTACGAACGCCAGAATGCATAAAATTGACCTAAACGTCTCCTTTTCCTATTCTGAGTCGATTCTGCATGCTTTAAGTGTGTTTGGTGGCTCAGAACCATCAAAAAACGTTGAAATATAGTTCAAATTCAATAAAAATCGACAAAAATACAGTTTCTAGCTAAAATTTGATGGTTTCGTTGCACTTTCCGAGCCCGCAGGGTATCTGATTGGCTTAAAAGTACAAGAAAACACTTCAAAAGTGACGTTTCTGAAGAATTTTAACAGTTTTCTTGTATCTACGAACGCCAGAATGCATAAAATTGACTTAAACGTCTCCTTTTCCTATTCTGAGTCGATTCTGCATGCTTTAAGTGTGTTTGGTGGCTCAGAACCATCAAAAAACGTTGAAATATAGTTCAAATTCAATAAAAATCGACAAAAATACAGTTTCTAGCTAAAATTTGATGGTTTCGTTGCACTTTCCGAGCTCATAGGGTATCTGATTGGCTTAAAAGTACAAGAAAACACTTCAAAAGTGACGTTTCTGAAGAATTTTAACAGTTTTCTTGTATCTACGAACCCTACGGGCTCGGAAAGTGCAACGAAACCATCAAATTTTAGCTAGAAACTGTATTTTTGTCGATTTTTATTGAATTTGAACTATATTTCAACGTTTTTTGATGGTTCTGAGCCACCAAACACACTTAAAGCATGCAGAATCGACTCAGAATAGGAAAAGGAGACGTTTAGGTCAATTTTATGCATTCTGGCGTTCGTAGATACAAGAAAACTGTTAAAATTCTTCAGAAACGTCACTTTTGAAGTGTTTTCTTGTACTTTTAAGCCAATCAGATACCCTACGGGCTCGGAAAGTGCAACGAAACCATCAAATTTTAGCTAGAAACTGTATTTTTGTCGATTTTTATTGAATTTGAACTATATTTCAACGTTTTTTGATGGTTCTGAGCCACCAAACACACTTAAAGCATGCAGAATCGACTCAGAATAGGAAAAGGAGACGTTTAGGTCAATTTTATGCATTCTGGCGTTCGTAGATACAAGAAAACTGTTAAAATTCTTCAGAAACGTCACTTTTGAAGTGTTTTCTTATACTTTTAAGCCAATCAGATACCCTACGGGCTCGGAAAGTGCAACGAAACCATCAAATTTTAGCTAGAAACTGTATTTTTGTCGATTTTTATTGAATTTGAACTATATTTCAACGTTTTTTGATGGTTCTGAGCCACCAAACACACTTAAAGCATGCAGAATCGACTCAGAATAGGAAAAGGAGATGTTTAGGTCAATTTTATGCATTCTGGCGTTCGTAGATACAAGAAAACTGTTAAAATTCTTCAGAAACGTCACTTTTGAAATGTTTTCTTGTACTTTTAAGCCAATCAGATACCCTACGGGCTCGGAAAGTGCAACGAAACCATCAAATTTTAGCTAGAAACTGTATTTTTGTCGATTTTTATTGAATTTGAACTATATTTCAACGTTTTTTGATGGTTCTGAGCCACCAAACACACTTAAAGCATGCAGAATCGACTCAGAATAGGAAAAGGAGACGTTTAGGTCAATTTTATGCATTCAGGCGTTCGTAGATACAAGAAAACTGTTAAAATTCTTCAGAAACGTCACTTTTGAAGTGTTTTCTTGTACTTTTAAGCCAATCAGATACCCTACGGGCTCGGAAAGTGCAACGAAACCATCAAATTTTAGCTAGAAACTGTATTTTTGTCGATTTTTATTGAATTTGAACTATATTTCAACGTTTTTTGATGGTTCTGAGCCACCAAACACACTTAAAGCATGCAGAATCGACTCAGAATAGGAAAAGGAGACGTTTAGGTCAATTTTATGCATTCTGGCGTTCGTAGATACAAGAAAACTGTTAAAATTCTTCAGAAACGTCACTTTTGAAGTGTTTTCTTGTACTTTTAAGCCAATCAGATACCCAACGGGCTCGGAAAGTGCAACGAAACCATCAAATTTTAGCTAGAAACTGTATTTTTGTCGATTTTTATTGAATTTGAACTATATTTCAACGTTTTTTGATGGTTCTGAGCCACCAAACACACTTAAAGCATGCAGAATCGACTCAGAATAGGAAAAGGAGATGTTTAGGTCAATTTTATGCATTCTGGCGTTCGTAGATACAAGAAAACTGTTAAAATTCTTCAGAAACGTCACTTTTGAAGTGTTTTCTTGTACTTTTAAGCCAATCAGATACCCTACGGGCTCGGAAAGTGCAACGAAACCATCAAATTTTAGCTAGAAACTGTATTTTTGTCGAATTTTATTGAATTTGAACTATATTTCAACGTTTTTTGATGGTTCAGAGCCACCAAACACACTTAAAGCATGCAGAATCGACTCAGAATAGGAAAAGGAGACGTTTAGGTCAAATTTATGCATTCTGGCGTTCGTAGATACAAGAAAACTGTTAAAATTCTTCAGAAACGTCACTTTTGAAGTGTTTTCTTGTACTTTTAAGCCAATCAGATACCCAACGGGCTCGGAAAGTGCAACGAAACCATCAAATTTTAGCTAGAAACTGTATTTTTGTCGATTTTTATTGAATTTGAACTATATTTCAACGTTTTTTGATGGTTCTGAGCCACCAAACACACTTAAAGCATGCAGAATCGACTCAGAATAGGAAAAGGAGACGTTTAGGTCAATTTTATGCATTCTGGCGTTCGTAGATACAAGAAAACTGTTAAAATTCTTCAGAAACGTCACTTTTGAAGTATTTTCTTGTACTTTTAAGCCAATCAGATACCCTACGGGCTCGGAAAGTGCAACGAA
>NW_026973039.1:0-52512 GCF_036711695.1 Zophobas morio | reverse complement strand
TGACGTTTCTGAAGAATTTTAACAGTTTTCTTGTATCTACGAACGCCAGAATGCATAAAATTGACCTAAACGTCTCCTTTTCCTATTCTGAGTCGATTCTGCATGCTTTAAGTGTGTTTGGTGGCTCAGAACCATCAAAAAACGTTGAAATATAGTTCAAATTCAATAAAAATCGACAAAAATACAGTTTCTAGCTAAAATTTGATGGTTTCGTTGCACTTTCCGAGCCCGTTGGGTATCTGATTGGCTTAAAAGTACAAGAAAACACTTCAAAAGTGACGTTTCTGAAGAATTTTAACAGTTTTCTTGTATCTACGAACGCCAGAATGCATAAAATTGACCTAAACGTCTCCTTTTCCTATTCTGAGTCGATTCTGCATGCTTTAAGTGTGTTTGGTGGCTCAGAACCATCAAAAAACGTTGAAATATAGTTCAAATTCAATAAAAATCGACAAAAATACAGTTTCTAGCTAAAATTTGATGGTTTCGTTGCACTTTCCGAGCCCGTAGGGTATCTGATTGGCTTAAAAGTACAAGAAAACACTTCAAAAGTGACGTTTCTGAAGAATTTTAACAGTTTTCTTGTATCTACGAACGCCAGAATGCATAAAATTGACCTAAACGTCTCCTTTTCCTATTCTGAGTCGATTCTGCATGCTTTAAGTGTGTTTGGTGGCTCAGAACCATCAAAAAACGTTGAAATATAGTTCAAATTCAATAAAAATCGACAAAAATACAGTTTCTAGCTAAAATTTGATGGTTTCGTTGCACTTTCCGAGCCCGTAGGGTATCTGATTGGCTTAAAAGTACAAGAAAACACTTCAAAAGTGACGTTTCTGAAGAATTTTAACAGTTTTCTTGTATCTACGAACGCCAGAATGCATAAAATTGACCTAAACGTCTCCTTTTCCTATTCTGAGTCGATTCTGCATGCTTTAAGTGTGTTTGGTGGCTCAGAACCATCAAAAAACGTTGAAATATAGTTCAAATTCAATAAAAATCGACAAAAATACAGTTTCTAGCTAAAATTTGATGGTTTCGTTGCACTTTCCGAGCCCGTAGGGTATCTGATTGGCTTAAAAGTACAAGAAAACACTTCAAAAGTGACGTTTCTGAAGAATTTTAACAGTTTTCTTGTATCTACGAACGCCAGAATGCATAAAATTGACCTAAACGTCTCCTTTTCCTATTCTGAGTCGATTCTGCATGCTTTAAGTGTGTTTGGTGGCTCAGAACCATCAAAAAACGTTGAAATATAGTTCAAATTCAATAAAAATCGACAAAAATACAGTTTCTAGCTAAAATTTGATGGTTTCGTTGCACTTTCCGAGCCCGTAGGGTATCTGATTGGCTTAAAAGTACAAGAAAACACTTCAAAAGTGACGTTTCTGAAGAATTTTAACAGTTTTCTTGTATCTACGAACGCCAGAATGCATAAAATTGACCTAAACGTCTCCTTTTCCTATTCTGAGTCGATTCTGCATGCTTTAAGTGTGTTTGGTGGCTCAGAACCATCAAAAAACGTTGAAATATAGTTCAAATTCAATAAAAATCGACAAAAATACAGTTTCTAGCTAAAATTTGATGGTTTCGTTGCACTTTCCGAGCCCGTAGGGTATCTGATTGGCTTAAAAGTACAAGAAAACACTTCAAAAGTGACGTTTCTGAAGAATTTTAACAGTTTTCTTGTATCTACGAACGCCAGAATGCATAAAATTGACCTAAACGTCTCCTTTTCCTATTCTGAGTCGATTCTGCATGCTTTAAGTGTGTTTGGTGGCTCAGAACCATCAAAAAACGTTGAAATATAGTTCAAATTCAATAAAAATCGACAAAAATACAGTTTCTAGCTAAAATTTGATGGTTTCGTTGCACTTTCCGAGCCCGTAGGGTATCTGATTGGCTTAAAAGTACAAGAAAACACTTCAAAAGTGACGTTTCTGAAGAATTTTAACAGTTTTCTTGTATCTACGAACGCCAGAATGCATAAAATTGACCTAAACGTCTCCTTTTCCTATTCTGAGTCGATTCTGCATGCTTTAAGTGTGTTTGGTGGCTCAGAACCATCAAAAAACGTTGAAATATAGTTCAAATTCAATAAAAATCGACAAAAATACAGTTTCTAGCTAAAATTTGATGGTTTCGTTGCACTTTCCGAGCCCGTAGGGTATCTGATTGGCTTAAAAGTACAAGAAAACACTTCAAAAGTGACGTTTCTGAAGAATTTTAACAGTTTTCTTGTATCTACGAACGCCAGAATGCATAAATTGACCTAAACGTCTCCTTTTCCTATTCTGAGTCGATTCTGCATGCTTTAAGTGTGTTTGGTGGCTCAGAACCATCAAAAAACGTTGAAATATAGTTCAAATTCAATAAAAATCGACAAAAATACAGTTTCTAGCTAAAATTTGATGGTTTCGTTGCACTTTCCGAGCCCGTAGGGTATCTGATTGGCTTAAAAGTACAAGAAAACACTTCAAAAGTGACGTTTCTGAAGAATTTTAACAGTTTTCTTGCATCTACGAACGCCAGAATGCATAAAATTGACCTAAACGTCTCCTTTTCCTATTCTGAGTCGATTCTGCATGCTTTAAGTGTGTTTGGTGGCTCAGAACCATCAAAAAACGTTGAAATATAGTTCAAATTCAATAAAAATCGACAAAAATACAGTTTCTAGCTAAAATTTGATGGTTTCGTTGCACTTTCCGAGCCCGTAGGGTATCTGATTGGCTTAAAAGTACAAGAAAACACTTCAAAAGTGACGTTTCTGAAGAATTTTAACAGTTTTCTTGTATCTACGAACGCCAGAATGCATAAAATTGACCTAAACGTCTCCTTTTCCTATTCTGAGTCGATTCTGCATGCTTTAAGTGTGTTTGGTGGCTCAGAACCATCAAAAAACGTTGAAATATAGTTCAAATTCAATAAAAATCGACAAAAATACAGTTTCTAGCTAAAATTTGATGGTTTCGTTGCACTTTCCGAGCCCGTAGGGTATCTGATTGGCTTAAAAGTACAAGAAAACACTTCAAAAGTGACGTTTCTGAAGAATTTTAACAGTTTTCTTGTATCTACGAACGCCAGAATGCATAAAATTGACCTAAACGTCTCCTTTTCCTATTCTGAGTCGATTCTGCATGCTTTAAGTGTGTTTGGTGGCTCAGAACCATCAAAAAACGTTGAAATATAGTTCAAATTCAATAAAAATCGACAAAAATACAGTTTCTAGCTAAAATTTGATGGTTTCGTTGCACTTTCCGAGCCCGTAGGGTATCTGATTGGCCTAAAAGTACAAGAAAACACTTCAAAAGTGACGTTTCTGAAGAATTTTAACAGTTTTCTTGTATCTACGAACGCCAGAATGCATAAAATTGACCTAAACGTCTCCTTTTCCTATTCTGAGTCGATTCTGCATGCTTTAAGTGTGTTTGGTGGCTCAGAACCATCAAAAAACGTTGAAATATAGTTCAAATTCAATAAAAATCGACAAAAATACAGTTTCTAGCTAAAATTTGATGGTTTCGTTGCACTTTCCGAGCCCGTAGGGTATCTGATTGGCTTAAAAGTACAAGAAAACACTTCAAAAGTGACGTTTCTGAAGAATTTTAACAGTTTTCTTGTATCTACGAACGCCAGAATGCATAAAATTGACCTAAACGTCTCCTTTTCCTATTCTGAGTCGATTCTGCATGCTTTAAGTGTGTTTGGTGGCTCAGAACCATCAAAAAACGTTGAAATATAGTTCAAATTCAATAAAAATCGACAAAAATACAGTTTCTAGCTAAAACTTGATGGTTTCGTTGCACTTTCCGAGCCCGTAGGGTATCTGATTGGCTTAAAAGTACAAGAAAACACTTCAAAAGTGACGTTTCTGAAGAATTTTAACAGTTTTCTTGTAACTACGAACGCCAGAATGCATAAAATTGACCTAAACGTCTCCTTTTCCTATTCTGAGTCGATTCTGCATGCTTTAAGTGTGTTTGGTGGCTCAGAACCATCAAAAAACGTTGAAATATAGTTCAAATTCAATAAAAATCGACAAAAATACAGTTTCTAGCTAAAATTTGATGGTTTCGTTGCACTTTCCGAGACCGTAGGGTATCTGATTGGCTTAAAAGTACAAGAAAACACTTCAAAAGTGACGTTTCTGAAGAATTTTAACAGTTTTCTTGTATCTACGAACGCCAGAATGCACTAAAATTGACCTAAACGTCTCCTTTTCCTATTCTGAGTCGATTCTGCATGCTTTAAGTGTGTTTGGTGGCTCAGAACCATCAAAAAACGTTGAAATATAGTTCAAATTCAATAAAAATCGACAAAAATACAGTTTCTAGCTAAAATTTGATGGTTTCGTTGCACTTTCCGAGCCCGTAGGGTATCTGATTGGCTTAAAAGTACAAGAAAACACTTCAAAAGTGACGTTTCTGAAGAATTTTAACAGTTTTCTTGTATCTACGAACGCCAGAATGCATAAAATTGACCTAAACGTCTCCTTTTCCTATTCTGAGTCGATTCTGCATGCTTTAAGTGTGTTTGGTGGCTCAGAACCATCAAAAAACGTTGAAATATAGTTCAAATTCAATAAAAATCGACAAAAATACAGTTTCTAGCTAAAATTTGATGGTTTCGTTGCACTTTCCGAGCCCGTAGGGTATCTGATTGGCTTAAAAGTACAAGAAAACACTTCAAAAGTGACGTTTCTGAAGAATTTTAACAGTTTTCTTGTATCTACGAACGCCAGAATGCATAAAATTGACCTAAACGTCTCCTTTTCCTATTCTGAGTCGATTCTGCATGCTTTAAGTGTGTTTGGTGGCTCAGAACCATCAAAAAACGTTGAAATATAGTTCAAATTCAATAAAAATCGACAAAAATACAGTTTCTAGCTAAAACTTGATGGTTTCGTTGCACTTTCCGAGCCCGTAGGGTATCTGATTGGCTTAAAAGTACAAGAAAACACTTCAAAAGTGACGTTTCTGAAGAATTTTAACAGTTTTCTTGTAACTACGAACGCCAGAATGCATAAAATTGACCTAAACGTCTCCTTTTCCTATTCTGAGTCGATTCTGCATGCTTTAAGTGTGTTTGGTGGCTCAGAACCATCAAAAAACGTTGAAATATAGTTCAAATTCAATAAAAATCGACAAAAATACAGTTTCTAGCTAAAATTTGATGGTTTCGTTGCACTTTCCGAGACCGTAGGGTATCTGATTGGCTTAAAAGTACAAGAAAACACTTCAAAAGTGACGTTTCTGAAGAATTTTAACAGTTTTCTTGTATCTACGAACGCCAGAATGCACAAAATTGACCTAAACGTCTCCTTTTCCTATTCTGAGTCGATTCTGCATGCTTTAAGTGTGTTTGGTGGCTCAGAACCATCAAAAAACGTTGAAATATAGTTCAAATTCAATAAAAATCGACAAAAATACAGTTTCTAGCTAAAATTTGATGGTTTCGTTGCACTTTCCGAGCCCGTAGGGTATCTGATTGGCTTAAAAGTACAAGAAAACACTTCAAAAGTGACGTTTCTGAAGAATTTTAACAGTTTTCTTGTATCTACGAACGTCAGAATGCATAAAATTGACCTAAACGTCTCCTTTTCCTATTCTGAGTCGATTCTGCATGCTTTAAGTGTGTTTGGTGGCTCAGAACCATCAAAAAACGTTCAAATATAGTTCAAATTCAATAAAAATCGACAAAAATACAGTTTCTAGCTAAAATTTGATGGTTTCGTTGCACTTTCCGAGCCCGTAGGGTATCTGATTGGCTTAAAAGTACAAGAAAACACTTCAAAAGTGACGTTTCTGAAGAATTTTAACAGTTTTCTTGTATCTACGAACGCCAGAATGCATAAAATTGACCTAAACGTCTCCTTTTCCTATTCTGAGTCGATTCTGCATGCTTTAAGTGTGTTTGGTGGCTCAGAACCATCAGAAAACGTTGAAATATAGTTCAAATTCAATAAAAATCGACAAAAATACAGTTTCTAGCTAAAATTTGATGGTTTCGTTGCACTTTCCGAGCCCGTTGGGTATCTGATTGGCTTAAAAGTACAAGAAAACACTTCAAAAGTGACGTTTCTGAAGAATTTTAACAGTTTTCTTGTATCTACGAACGCCAGAATGCATAAAATTGACCTAAACGTCTCCTTTTCCTATTCTGAGTCGATTCTGCATGCTTTAAGTGTGTTTGGTGGCTCAGAACCATCAAAAAACGTTGAAATATAGTTCAAATTCAATAAAAATCGACAAAAATACAGTTTCTAGCTAAAACTTGATGGTTTCGTTGCACTTTCCGAGCCCGTAGGGTATCTGATTGGCTTAAAAGTACAAGAAAACACTTCAAAAGTGACGTTTCTGAAGAATTTTAACAGTTTTCTTGTATCTACGAACGCCAGAATGCATAAAATTGACCTAAACGTCTCCTTTTCCTATTCTGAGTCGATTCTGCATGCTTTAAGTGTGTTTGGTGGCTCAGAACCATCAAAAAACGTTGAAATATAGTTCAAATTCAATAAAAATCGACAAAAATACAGTTTCTAGCTAAAATTTGATGGTTTCGTTGCACTTTCCGAGACCGTAGGGTATCTGATTGGCTTAAAAGTACAAGAAAACACTTCAAAAGTGACGTTTCTGAAGAATTTTAACAGTTTTCTTGTATCTACGATCGCCAGAATGCACAAAATTGACCTAAACGTCTCCTTTTCCTATTCTGAGTCGATTCTGCATGCTTTAAGTGTGTTTGGTGGCTCAGAACCATCAAAAAACGTTGAAATATAGTTCAAATTCAATAAAAATCGACAAAAATACAGTTTCTAGCTAAAATTTGATGGTTTCGTTGCACTTTCCGAGCCCGTAGGGTATCTGATTGGCTTAAAAGTACAAGAAAACACTTCAAAAGTGACGTTTCTGAAGAATTTTAACAGTTTTCTTGTATCTACGAACGCCAGAATGCATAAAATTGACCTAAACGTCTCCTTTTCCTATTCTGAGTCGATTCTGCATGCTTTAAGTGTGTTTGGTGGCTCAGAACCATCAAAAAACGTTGAAATATAGTTCAAATTCAATAAAAATCGACAAAAATACAGTTTCTAGCTAAAATTTGATGGTTTCGTTGCACTTTCCGAGCCCGTAGGGTATCTGATTGGCTTAAAAGTACAAGAAAACACTTCAAAAGTGACGTTTCTGAAGAATTTTAACAGTTTTCTTGTATCTACGAACGCCAGAATGCATAAAATTGACCTAAACGTCTCCTTTTCCTATTCTGAGTCGATTCTGCATGCTTTAAGTGTGTTTGGTGGCTCAGAACCATCAAAAAACGTTGAAATATAGTTCAAATTCAATAAAAATCGACAAAAATACAGTTTCTAGCTAAAATTTGATGGTTTCGTTGCACTTTCCGAGCCCGTAGGGTATCTGATTGGCTTAAAAGTACAAGAAAACACTTCAAAAGTGACGTTTCTGAAGAATTTTAACAGTTTTCTTGTATCTACGAACGCCAGAATGCATAAAATTGACCTAAACGTCTCCTTTTCCTATTCTGAGTCGATTCTGCATGCTTTAAGTGTGTTTGGTGGCTCAGAACCATCAAAAAACGTTGAAATATAGTTCAAATTCAATAAAAATCGACAAAAATACAGTTTCTAGCTAAAATTTGATGGTTTCGTTGCACTTTCCGAGCCCGTAGGGTATCTGATTGGCTTAAAAGTACAAGAAAACACATCAAAAGTGACGTTTCTGAAGAATTTTAACAGTTTTCTTGTATCTACGAACGCCAGAATGCATAAAATTGACCTAAACGTCTCCTTTTCCTATTCTGAGTCGATTCTGCATGCTTTAAGTGTGTTTGGTGGCTCAGAACCATCAAAAAACGTTGAAATATAGTTCAAATTCAATAAAAATCGACAAAAATACAGTTTCTAGCTAAAATTTGATGGTTTCGTTGCACTTTCCGAGCCCGTAGGGTATCTGATTGGCTTAAAAGTACAAGAACACACTTCAAAAGTGACGTTTCTGAAGAATTTTAACAGTTTTCTTGTATCTACGAACGTCAGAATGCATAAAATTGACCTAAACGTCTCCTTTTCCTATTCTGAGTCGATTCTGCATGCTTTAAGTGTGTTTGGTGGCTCAGAACCATCAAAAAACGTTCAAATATAGTTCAAATTCAATAAAAATCGACAAAAATACAGTTTCTAGCTAAAATTTGATGGTTTCGTTGCACTTTCCGAGCCCGTAGGGTATCTGATTGGCTTAAAAGTACAAGAAAACACTTCAAAAGTGACGTTTCTGAAGAATTTTAACAGTTTTCTTGTATCTACGAACGCCAGAATGCATAAAATTGACCTAAACGTCTCCTTTTCCTATTCTGAGTCGATTCTGCATGCTTTAAGTGTGTTTGGTGGCTCAGAACCATCAAAAAACGTTGAAATATAGTTCAAATTCAATAAAAATCGACAAAAATACAGTTTCTAGCTAAAATTTGATGGTTTCGTTGCACTTTCCGAGCCCGTAGGGTATCTGATTGGCTTAAAAGTACAAGAAAACACTTCAAAAGTGACGTTTCTGAAGAATTTTAACAGTTTTCTTGTATCTACGAACGCCAGAATGCATAAAATTGACCTAAACGTCTCCTTTTCCTATTCTGAGTCGATTCTGCATGCTTTAAGTGTGTTTGGTGGCTCAGAACCATCAAAAAACGTTGAAATATAGTTCAAATTCAATAAAAATCGACAAAAATACAGTTTCTAGCTAAAATTGATGGTTTCGTTGCACTTTCCGAGCCCCGTAGGGCATCTGATTGGCTTAAAAGTACAAGAAAACACTTCAAAAGTGACGTTTCTGAAGAATTTTAACAGTTTTCTTGTATCTACGAACGCCAGAATGCATAAAATTGACCTAAACGTCTCCTTTTCCTATTCTGAGTCGATTCTGCATGCTTTAAGTGTGTTTGGTGGCTCAGAACCATCAAAAAACGTTGAAATATAGTTCAAATTCAATAAAAATCGACAAAAATACAGTTTCTAGCTAAAATTTGATGGTTTCGTTGCACTTTCCGAGCCCGTAGGGTATCTGATTGGCTTAAAAGTACAAGAAAACACTTCAAAGTGACGTTTCTGAAGAATTTTAACAGTTTTCTTGTATCTACGAACGTCAGAATGCATAAAATTGACCTAAACGTCTCCTTTTCCTATTCTGAGTCGATTCTGCATGCTTTAAGTGTGTTTGGTGGCTCAGAACCATCAAAAAACGTTGAAATATAGTTCAAATTCAATAAAAATCGACAAAAATACAGTTTCTAGCTAAAATTTGATGGTTTCGTTGCACTTTCCGAGCCCGTAGGGTATCTGATTGGCTTAAAAGTACAAGAAAACACTTCAAAAGTGACGTTTCTGAAGAATTTTAACAGTTTTCTTGTATCTACGAACGCCAGAATGCATAAAATTGACCTAAACGTCTCCTTTTCCTATTCTGAGTCGATTCTGCATGCTTTAAGTGTGTTTGGTGGCTCAGAACCATCAAAAAACGTTGAAATATAGTTCAAATTCAATAAAAATCGACAAAAATACAGTTTCTAGCTAAAATTTGATGGTTTCGTTGCACTTTCCGAGCCCGTAGGGTATCTGATTGGCTTAAAAGTACAAGAAAACACTTCAAAAGTGACGTTTCTGAAGAATTTTAACAGTTTTCTTGTATCTACGAACGCCAGAATGCATAAAATTGACCTAAACGTCTCCTTTTCCTATTCTGAGTCGATTCTGCATGCTTTAAGTGTGTTTGGTGGCTCAGAACCATCAAAAAACGTTGAAATATAGTTCAAATTCAATAAAAATCGACAAAAATACAGTTTCTAGCTAAAATTTGATGGTTTCGTTGCACTTTCCGAGCCCGTAGGGTATCTGATTGGCTTAAAAGTACAAGAAAACACTTCAAAAGTGACGTTTCTGAAGAATTTTAACAGTTTTCTTGTATCTACGAACGCCAGAATGCATAAAATTGACCTAAACGTCTCCTTTTCCTATTCTGAGTCGATTCTGCATGCTTTAAGTGTGTTTGGTGGCTCAGAACCATCAAAAAACGTTGAAATATAGTTCAAATTCAATAAAAATCGACAAAAATACAGTTTCTAGCTAAAATTTGATGGTTTCGTTGCACTTTCCGAGCCCGTAGGGTATCTGATTGGCTTAAAAGTACAAGAAAACACTTCAAAAGTGACGTTTCTGAAGAATTTTAACAGTTTTCTTGTATCTACGAACGCCAGAATGCACAAAATTGACCTAAACGTCTCCTTTTCCTATTCTGAGTCGATTCTGCATGCTTTAAGTGTGTTTGGTGGCTCAGAACCATCAAAAAACGTTGAAATATAGTTCAAATTCAATAAAAATCGACAAAAATACAGTTTCTAGCTAAAATTTGATGGTTTCGTTGCACTTTCCGAGCCCGTAGGGTATCTGATTGGCTTAAAAGTACAAGAAAACACTTCAAAAGTGACGTTTCTGAAGAATTTTAACAGTTTTCTTGTATCTACGAACGCCAGAATGCATAAAATTGACCTAAACGTCTCCTTTTCCTATTCTGAGTCGATTCTGCATGCTTTAAGTGTGTTTGGTGGCTCAGAACCATCAAAAAACGTTGAAATATAGTTCAAATTCAATAAAAATCGACAAAAATACAGTTTCTAGCTAAAATTTGATGGTTTCGTTGCACTTTCCGAGCCCGTAGGGTATCTGATTGGCTTAAAAGTACAAGAAAACACTTCAAAAGTGACGTTTCTGAAGAATTTTAACAGTTTTCTTGTATCTACGAACGCCAGAATGCATAAAATTGACCTAAACGTCTCCTTTTCCTATTCTGAGTCGATTCTGCATGCTTTAAGTGTGTTTGGTGGCTCAGAACCATCAAAAAACGTTGAAATATAGTTCAAATTCAATAAAAATCGACAAAAATACAGTTTCTAGCTAAAATTTGATGGTTTCGTTGCACTTTCCGAGCCCGTAGGGTATCTGATTGGCTTAAAAGTACAAGAAAACACTTCAAAAGTGACGTTTCTGAAGAATTTTAACAGTTTTCTTGTATCTACGAACGCCAGAATGCATAAAATTGACCTAAACGTCTCCTTTTCCTATTCTGAGTCGATTCTGCATGCTTTAAGTGTGTTTGGTGGCTCAGAACCATCAAAAAACGTTGAAATATAGTTCAAATTCAATAAAAATCGACAAAAATACAGTTTCTAGCTAAAATTTGATGGTTTCGTTGCACTTTCCGAGCCCGTAGGGTATCTGATTGGCTTAAAAGTACAAGAAAACACATTCAAAAGTGACGTTTCTGAAGAATTTTAACAGTTTTCTTGTATCTACGAACGCCAGAATGCATAAAATTGACCTAAACGTCTCCTTTTCCTATTCTGAGTCGATTCTGCATGCTTTAAGTGTGTTTGGTGGCTCAGAACCATCAAAAAACGTTGAAATATAGTTCAAATTCAATAAAAATCGACAAAAATACAGTTTTCTAGCTAAAATTTGATGGTTTCGTTGCACTTTCCGAGCCCGTAGGGTATCTGATTGGCTTAAAAGTACAAGAACACACTTCAAAAGTGACGTTTCTGAAGAATTTTAACAGTTTTCTTGTATCTACGAACGTCAGAATGCATAAAATTGACCTAAACGTCTCCTTTTCCTATTCTGAGTCGATTCTGCATGCTTTAAGTGTGTTTGGTGGCTCAGAACCATCAAAAAACGTTGAAATATAGTTCAAATTCAATAAAAATCGACAAAAATACAGTTTCTAGCTAAAATTTGATGGTTTCGTTGCACTTTCCGAGCCCGTAGGGTATCTGATTGGCTTAAAAGTACAAGAAAACACTTCAAAAGTGACGTTTCTGAAGAATTTTAACAGTTTTCTTGTATCTACGAACGCCAGAATGCATAAAATTGACCTAAACGTCTCCTTTTCCTATTCTGAGTCGATTCTGCATGCTTTAAGTGTGTTTGGTGGCTCAGAACCATCAAAAAACGTTGAAATATAGTTCAAATTCAATAAAAATCGACAAAAATACAGTTTCTAGCTAAAATTTGATGGTTTCGTTGCACTTTCCGAGCCCGTAGGGTATCTGATTGGCTTAAAAGTACAAGAAAACACTTCAAAAGTGACGTTTCTGAAGAATTTTAACAGTTTTCTTGTATCTACGAACGCCAGAATGCATAAAATTGACCTAAACGTCTCCTTTTCCTATTCTGAGTCGATTCTGCATGCTTTAAGTGTGTTTGGTGGCTCAGAACCATCAAAAAACGTTGAAATATAGTTCAAATTCAATAAAAATCGACAAAAATACAGTTTCTAGCTAAAATTTGATGGTTTCGTTGCACTTTCCGAGCCCGTAGGGCATCTGATTGGCTTAAAAGTACAAGAAAACACTTCAAAAGTGACGTTTCTGAAGAATTTTAACAGTTTTCTTGTATCTACGAACGCCAGAATGCATAAAATTGACCTAAACGTCTCCTTTTCCTATTCTGAGTCGATTCTGCATGCTTTAAGTGTGTTTGGTGGCTCAGAACCATCAAAAAACGTTGAAATATAGTTCAAATTCAATAAAAATCGACAAAAATACAGTTTCTAGCTAAAATTTGATGGTTTCGTTGCACTTTCCGAGCCCGTAGGGTATCTGATTGGCTTAAAAGTACAAGAAAACACTTCAAAAGTGACGTTTCTGAAGAATTTTAACAGTTTTCTTGTATCTACGAACGCCAGAATGCATAAAATTGACCTAAACGTCTCCTTTTCCTATTCTGAGTCGATTCTGCATGCTTTAAGTGTGTTTGGTGGCTCAGAACCATCAAAAAACGTTGAAATATAGTTCAAATTCAATAAAAATCGACAAAAATACAGTTTCTAGCTAAAATTTGATGGTTTCGTTGCACTTTCCGAGCCCGTAGGGTATCTGATTGGCTTAAAAGTACAAGAAAACACTTCAAAAGTGACGTTTCTGAAGAATTTTAACAGTTTTCTTGTATCTACGAACGCCAGAATGCATAAAATTGACCTAAACGTCTCCTTTTCCTATTCTGAGTCGATTCTGCATGCTTTAAGTGTGTTTGGTGGCTCAGAACCATCAAAAAACTTTGAAATATAGTTCAAATTCAATAAAAATCGACAAAAATACAGTTTCTAGCTAAAATTTGATGGTTTCGTTGCACTTTCCGAGCCCGTAGGGTATCTGATTGGCTTAAAAGTACAAGAAAACACTTCAAAAGTGACGTTTCCGAAGAATTTTAACAGTTTTCTTGTATCTACGAACGCCAGAATGCATAAAATTGACCTAAACGTCTCCTTTTCCTATTCTGAGTCGATTCTGCATGCTTTAAGTGTGTTTGGTGGCTCAGAACCATCAAAAAACGTTGAAATATAGTTCAAATTCAATAAAAATCGACAAAAATACAGTTTCTAGCTAAAATTTGATGGTTTCGTTGCACTTTCCGAGCCCGTAGGGTATCTGATTGGCTTAAAAGTACAAGAAAACACTTCAAAAGTGACGTTTCTGAAGAATTTTAACAGTTTTCTTGGATCTACGAACGCCAGAATGCATAAAATTGACCTAAACGTCTCCTTTTCCTATTCTGAGTCGATTCTGCATGCTTTAAGTGTGTTTGGTGGCTCAGAACCATCAAAAAACGTTGAAATATAGTTCAAATTCAATAAAAATCGACAAAAATACAGTTTCTAGCTAAAATTTGATGGTTTCGTTGCACTTTCCGAGCCCGTTGGGTATCTGATTGGCTTAAAAGTACAAGAAAACACTTCAAAAGTGACGTTTCTGAAGAATTTTAACAGTTTTCTTGTATCTACGAACGCCAGAATGCATAAAATTGACCTAAACGTCTCCTTTTCCTATTCTGAGTCGTTCTGCATGCTTTAAGTGTGTTTGGTGGCTCAGAACCATAAAAAAACGTTGAAATATAGTTCAAATTCAATAAAATCGACAAAAATACAGTTTCTAGCTAAAATTTGATGGTTTCGTTGCACTTTCCGAGCCCGTAGGGTATCTGATTGGCTTAAAAGTACAAGAAAACACTTCAAAAGTGACGTTTCTGAAGAATTTTAACAGTTTTCTTGTATCTACGAACGCCAGAATGCATAAAATTGACCTAAACGTCTCCTTTTCCTATTCTGAGTCGATTCTGCATGCTTTAAGTGTGTTTGGTGGCTCAGAACCATCAAAAAACGTTGAAATATAGTTCAAATTCAATAAAAATCGACAAAAATACAGTTTCTAGCTAAAATTTGGTGGTTTCGTTGCACTTTCCGAGCCCGCAGGATATCTGATTGGCTTAAAAGTACAAGAAAACACTTCAAAAGTGACGTTTCTGAAGAATTTTAACAGTTTTCTTGTATCTACGAACGCCAGAATGCATAAAATTGACCTAAACGTCTCCTTTTCCTATTCTGAGTCGATTCTGCATGCTTTAAGTGTGTTTGGTGGCTCAGAACCATCAAAAAACGTAGAAATATAGTTCAAATTCAATAAAAATCGACAAAAATACAGTTTCTAGCTAAAATTTGATGGTTTCGTTGCACTTTCCGAGCCCGTAGGGTATCTGATTGGCTTAAAAGTACAAGAAAACACTTCAAAAGTGACGTTTCTGAAGAATTTTAACAGTTTTCTTGTATCTACGAACGCCAGAATGCATAAAATTGACCTAAACGTCTCCTTTTCCTATTCTGAGTCGATTCTGCATGCTTTAAGTGTGTTTGGTGGCTCAGAACCATCAAAAAACGTTGAAATATAGTTCAAATTCAATAAAAATCGACAAAAATACAGTTTCTAGCTAAAATTTTATGGTTTCGTTGCACTTTCCGAGCCCGTAGGGTATCTGATTGGCTTAAAAGTACAAGAAAACACTTCAAAAGTGACGTTTCTGAAGAATTTTAACAGTTTTCTTGTATCTACGAACGCCAGAATGCATAAAATTGACCTAAACGTCTCCTTTTCCTATTCTGAGTCGATTCTGCATGCTTTAAGTGTGTTTGGTGGCTCAGAACCATCAAAAAACGTTGAAATATAGTTCAAATTCAATAAAAATCGACAAAAATACAGTTTCTAGCTAAAATTTGATGGTTTCGTTGCACTTTCCGAGCCCGTAGGGTATCTGATTGGCTTAAAAGTACAAGAAAACACTTCAAAAGTGAAGTTTCTGAAGAATTTTAACAGTTTTCTTGTATCTACGAACGCCAGAATGCATAAAATTGACCTAAACGTCTCCTTTTCCTATTCTGAGTCGATTCTGCATGCTTTAAGTGTGTTTGGTGGCTCAGAACCATCAAAAAACGTTGAAATATAGTTCAAATTCAATAAAAATCGACAGAAAAACAGTTTATAGCTAAAATTTGAAGGTTTCGTTGCACTTTCCGAGCCCGTGGGGTATCTGATTGGCTTAAAAGTACAAGAAAACACTTCAAAAGTGACGTTTCTGAAGAATTTTAACAGTTTTCTTGTATCTACGAACGCCAGAATGCATAAAATTGACCTAAACGTCTCCTTTTCCTATTCTGAGTCGATTCTGCATGCTTTAAGTGTGTTTGGTGGCTCAGAACCATCAAAAAACGTTGAAATATAGTTCAAATTCAATAAAAATCGACAAAAATACAGTTTCTAGCTAAAATTTGATGGTTTCGTTGCACTTTCCGAGCCCGTAGGGTATCTGATTGGCTTAAAAGTACAAGAAAACAATTCAAAAGTGACGTTTCTGAAGAATTTTAACAGTTTTCTTGTATCTACGAACGCCAGAATGCATAAAATTGACCTAAACGTCTCCTTTTCCTATTCTGAGTCGATTCTGCATGCTTTAAGTGTGTTTGGTGGCTCAGAACCATCAAAAAACGTTGAAATATAGTTCAAATTCAATAAAAATCGACAAAAATACAGTTTCTAGCTAAAATTTGATGGTTTCGTTGCACTTTCCGAGCCCGTAGGGTATCTGATTGGCTTAAAAGTACAAGAAAACACTTCAAAAGTGACGTTTCTGAAGAATTTTAACAGTTTTCTTGTATCTACGAACGCCAGAATGCATAAAATTGACCTAAACGTCTCCTTTTCCTATTCTGAGTCGATTCTGCATGCTTTAAGTGTGTTTGGTGGCTCAGAACCATCAAAAAACGTTGAAATATAGTTCAAATTCAATAAAAATCGACAAAAATACAGTTTCTAGCTAAAATTTGATGGTTTCGTTGCACTTTCCGAGCCCGTCGGGTATCTGATTGGCTTAAAAGTACAAGAAAACACTTCAAAAGTGACGTTTCTGAAGAATTTTAACAGTTTTCTTGTATCTACGAACGCCAGAATGCATAAAATTGACCTAAACGTCTCCTTTTCCTATTCTGAGTCGATTCTGCATGCTTTAAGTGTGTTTGGTGGCTCAGAACCATAAAAAAACGTTGAAATATAGTTCAAATTCAATAAAAATCGACAAAAATACAGTTTCTAGCTAAAATTTGATGGTTTCGTTGCACTTTCCGAGCCCGTAGGGTATCTGATTGGCTTAAAAGTACAAGAAAACACTTCAAAAGTGACGTTTCTGAAGAATTTTAACAGTTTTCTTGTATCTACGAACGCCAGAATGCATAAAATTGACCTAAACGTCTCCTTTTCCTATTCTGAGTCGATTCTGCATGCTTTAAGTGTGTTTGGTGGCTCAGAACCATCAAAAAACGTTGAAATATAGTTCAAATTCAATAAAAATCGACAAAAATACAGTTTCTAGCTAAAATTTGGTGGTTTCGTTGCACTTTCCGAGCCCGCAGGATATCTGATTGGCTTAAAAGTACAAGAAAACACTTCAAAAGTGACGTTTCTGAAGAATTTTAACAGTTTTCTTGTATCTACGAACGCCAGAATGCATAAAATTGACCTAAACGTCTCCTTTTCCTATTCTGAGTCGATTCTGCATGCTTTAAGTGTGTTTGGTGGCTCAGAACCATCAAAAAACGTTGAAATATAGTTCAAATTCAATAAAAATCGACAAAAATACAGTTTCTAGCTAAAATTTGATGGTTTCGTTGCACTTTCCGAGCCCGTAGGGTATCTGATTGGCTTAAAAGTACAAGAAAACACTTCAAAAGTGACGTTTCTGAAGAATTTTAACAGTTTTCTTGTATCTACGAACGCCAGAATGCATAAAATTGACCTAAACGTCTCCTTTTCCTATTCTGAGTCGATTCTGCATGCTTTAAGTGTGTTTGGTGGCTCAGAACCATCAAAAAACGTTGAAATATAGTTCAAATTCAATAAAAATCGACAAAAATACAGTTTCTAGCTAAAATTTTATGGTTTCGTTGCACTTTCCGAGCCCGTAGGGTATCTGATTGGCTTAAAAGTACAAGAAAACACTTCAAAAGTGACGTTTCTGAAGAATTTTAACAGTTTTCTTGTATCTACGAACGCCAGAATGCATAAAATTGACCTAAACGTCTCCTTTTCCTATTCTGAGTCGATTCTGCATGCTTTAAGTGTGTTTGGTGGCTCAGAACCATCAAAAAACGTTGAAATATAGTTCAAATTCAATAAAAATCGACAAAAATACAGTTTCTAGCTAAAATTTGATGGTTTCGTTGCACTTTCCGAGCCCGTAGGGTATCTGATTGGCTTAAAAGTACAAGAAAACACTTCAAAAGTGAAGTTTCTGAAGAATTTTAACAGTTTTCTTGTATCTACGAACGCCAGAATGCATAAAATTGACCTAAACGTCTCCTTTTCCTATTCTGAGTCGATTCTGCATGCTTTAAGTGTGTTTGGTGGCTCAGAACCATCAAAAAACGTTGAAATATAGTTCAAATTCAATAAAAATCGACAGAAATACAGTTTCTAGCTAAAATTTGATGGTTTCGTTGCACTTTCCGAGCCCGTGGGGTATCTGATTGGCTTAAAAGTACAAGAAAACACTTCAAAAGTGACGTTTCTGAAGAATTTTAACAGTTTTCTTGTATCTACGAACGCCAGAATGCATAAAATTGACCTAAACGTCTCCTTTTCCTATTCTGAGTCGATTCTGCATGCTTTAAGTGTGTTTGGTGGCTCAGAACCATCAAAAAACGTTGAAATATAGTTCAAATTCAATAAAAATCGACAAAAATACAGTTTCTAGCTAAAATTTGATGGTTTCGTTGCACTTTCCGAGCCCGTAGGGTATCTGATTGGCTTAAAAGTACAAGAAAACAATTCAAAAGTGACGTTTCTGAAGAATTTTAACAGTTTTCTTGTATCTACGAACGCCAGAATGCATAAAATTGACCTAAACGTCTCCTTTTCCTATTCTGAGTCGATTCTGCATGCTTTAAGTGTGTTTGGTGGCTCAGAACCATCAAAAAACGTTGAAATATAGTTCAAATTCAATAAAAATCGACAAAAATACAGTTTCTAGCTAAAATTTGATGGTTTCGTTGCACTTTCCGAGCCCGTAGGGTATCTGATTGGCTTAAAAGTACAAGAAAACACTTCAAAAGTGACGTTTCTGAAGAATTTTAACAGTTTTCTTGTATCTACGAACGCCAGAATGCATAAAATTGACCTAAACGTCTCCTTTTCCTATTCTGAGTCGATTCTGCATGCTTTAAGTGTGTTTGGTGGCTCAGAACCATCAAAAAACGTTGAAATATAGTTCAAATTCAATAAAAATCGACAAAAATACAGTTTCTAGCTAAAATTTGATGGTTTCGTTGCACTTTCCGAGCCCGTCGGGTATCTGATTGGCTTAAAAGTACAAGAAAACACTTCAAAAGTGACGTTTCTGAAGAATTTTAACAGTTTTCTTGTATCTACGAACGCCAGAATGCATAAAATTGACCTAAACGTCTCCTTTTCCTATTCTGAGTCGATTCTGCATGCTTTAAGTGTGTTTGGTGGCTCAGAACCATAAAAAAACGTTGAAATATAGTTCAAATTCAATAAAAATCGACAAAAATACAGTTTCTAGCTAAAATTTGATGGTTTCGTTGCACTTTCCGAGCCCGTAGGGTATCTGATTGGCTTAAAAGTACAAGAAAACACTTCAAAAGTGACGTTTCTGAAGAATTTTAACAGTTTTCTTGTATCTACGAACGCCAGAATGCATAAAATTGACCTAAACGTCTCCTTTTCCTATTCTGAGTCGATTCTGCATGCTTTAAGTGTGTTTGGTGGCTCAGAACCATCAAAAAACGTTGAAATATAGTTCAAATTCAATAAAAATCGACAAAAAATACAGTTTCTAGCTAAAATTTGGTGGTTTCGTTGCACTTTCCGAGCCCGTAGGGTATCTGATTGGCTTAAAAGTACAAGAAAACACTTCAAAAGTGACGTTTCTGAAGAATTTTAACAGTTTTCTTGTATCTACGAACGCCAGAATGCATAAAATTGACCTAAACGTCTCCTTTTCCTATTCTGAGTCGATTCTGCATGCTTTAAGTGTGTTTGGTGGCTCAGAACCATCAAAAAACTTTGAAATATAGTTCAAATTCAATAAAAATCGACAAAAATACAGTTTCTAGCTAAAATTTGATGGTTTCGTTGCACTTTCCGAGCCCGTAGGGTATCTGATTGGCTTAAAAGTACAAGAAAACACTTCAAAAGTGACGTTTCTGAAGAATTTTAACAGTTTTCTTGTATCTACGAACGCCAGAATGCATAAAATTGACCTAAACGTCTCCTTTTCCTATTCTGAGTCGATTCTGCATGCTTTAAGTGTGTTTGGTGGCTCAGAACCATCAAAAAACGTTGAAATATAGTTCAAATTCAATAAAAATCGACAAAAATACAGTTTCTAGCTAAAATTTGATGGTTTCGTTGCACTTTCCGAGCCCGTAGGGTATCTGATTGGCTTAAAAGTACAAGAAAACACTTCAAAAGTGACGTTTCTGAAGAATTTTAACAGTTTTCTTGTATCTACGAACGCCAGAATGCATAAAATTGACCTAAACGTCTCCTTTTCCTATTCTGAGTCGATTCTGCATGCTTTAAGTGTGTTTGGTGGCTCAGAACCATCAAAAAACGTTGAAATATAGTTCAAATTCAATAAAAATCGACAAAAATACAGTTTCTAGATAAAATTTGATGGTTTCGTTGCACTTTCCGAGCCCGTAGGGTATCTGATTGGCTTAAAAGTACAAGAAAACACTTCAAAAGTGACGTTTCTGAAGAATTTTAACAGTTTTCTTGTATCTACGAACGCCAGAATGCATAAAATTGACCTAAACTTCTCCTTTTCCTATTCTGAGTCGATTCTGCATGCTTTAAGTGTGTTTGGTGGCTCAGAACCATCAAAAAACGTTGAAATATAGTTCAAATTCAATAAAAATCGACAAAAATACAGTTTCTAGCTAAAATTTGATGGTTTCGCTGCACTTTCCGAGCCCGTTGGGTATCTGATTGGCTTAAAAGTACAAGAAAACACTTCAAAAGTGACGTTTCTGAAGAATTTTAACGGTTTTCTTGTATCTACGAACGCCAGAATGGATAAAATTGACCTAAACGTCTCCTTTTCCTATTCTGAGTCGATTCTGCATGCTTTAAGTGTGTTTGGTGGCTCAGAACCATCAAAAAACGTTGAAATATAGTTCAAATTCAATAAAAATCGACAAAAATACAGTTTCTAGCTAAAATTTGATGGTTTCGTTGCACCTTCCGAGCCCGTAGGGTATCTGATTGGCTTAAAAGTACAAGAAAACACTTCAAAAGTGACGTTTCTGAAGAATTTTAACAGTTTTCTTGTATCTACGAACGCCAGAATGCATAAAATTGACCTAAACGTCTCCTTTTCCTATTCTGAGTCGATTCTGCATGCTTTAAGTGTGTTTGGTGGCTCAGAACCATCAAAAAACGTTGAAATATAGTTCAAATTCAATAAAAATCGACAAAAATACAGTTTCTAGCTAAAATTTGATGGTTTCGTTGCACTTTCCGAGCCCGTAGGGTATCTGATTGGCTTAAAAGTACAAGAAAACACTTCAAAAGTGACGTTTCTGAAGAATTTTAACAGTTTTCTTGTATCTACGAACGCCAGAATGCATAAAATTGACCTAAACGTCTCCTTTTCCTATTCTGAGTCGATTCTGCATGCTTTAAGTGTGTTTGGTGGCTCAGAACCATCAAAAAACGTTGAAATATAGTTCAAATTCAATAAAAATCGACAAAAATACAGTTTCTAGCTAAAATTTGATGGTTTCGTTGCACTTTCCGAGCCCGTAGGGTATCTGATTGGCTTAAAAGTACAAGAAAACACTTCAAAAGTGACGTTTCTGAAGAATTTTAACAGTTTTCTTGTATCTACGAACGCCAGAATGCATAAAATTGACCTAAACGTCTCCTTTTCCTATTCTGAGTCGATTCTGCATGCTTTAAGTGTGTTTGGTGGCTCAGAACCATCAAAAAACGTTGAAATATAGTTCAAATTCAATAAAAATCGACAAAAATACAGTTTCTAGCTAAAATTTGATGGTTTCGTTGCACTTTCCGAGCCCGTAGGGTATCTGATTGGCTTAAAAGTACAAGAAAACACTTCAAAAGTGACGTTTCTGAAGAATTTTAACAGTTTTCTTGTATCTACGAACGCCAGAATGCATAAAATTGACCTAAACGTCTCCTTTTCCTATTCTGAGTCGATTCTGCATGCTTTAAGTGTGTTTGGTGGCTCAGAACCATCAAAAAACGTTGAAATATAGTTCAAATTCAATAAAAATCGACAAAAATACACTTTCTAGCTAAAATTTGATGGTTTCGTTGCACTTTCCGAGCCCGTAGGGTATCTGATTGGCTTAAAAGTACAAGAAAACACTTCAAAAGTGACGTTTCTGAAGAATTTTAACAGTTTTCTTGTATCTACGAACGCCAGAATGCATAAAATTGACCTAAACGTCTCCTTTTCCTATTCTGAGTCGATTCTGCATGCTTTAAGTGTGTTTGGTGGCTCAGAACCATCAAAAAACGTTGAAATATAGTTCAAATTCAATAAAAATCGACAAAAATACAGTTTCTAGCTAAAATTTGATGGTTTCGTTGCACTTTCCGAGCCCGTAGGATATCTGATTGGCTTAAAAGTACAAGAAAACATTTCAAAAGTGACGTTTCTGAAGAATTTTAACAGTTTTCTTGTATCTACGAACGCCAGAATGCATAAAATTGACCTAAACGTCTCCTTTTCCTATTCTGAGTCGATTCTGCATGCTTTAAGTGTGTTTGGTGGCTCAGAACCATCAAAAAACGTTGAAATATAGTTCAAATTCAATAAAAATCGACAAAAATACAGTTTCTAGCTAAAATTTGATGGTTTCGTTGCACTTTCCGAGCCCGTAGGGTATCTGATTGGCTTAAAAGTACAAGAAAACACTTCAAAAGTGACGTTTCTGAAGAATTTTAACAGTTTTCTTGTATCTACGAACGCCAGAATGCATAAAATTGACCTAAACGTCTCCTTTTCCTATTCTGAGTCGATTCTGCATGCTTTAAGTGTGTTTGGTGGCTCAGAACCATCAAAAAACGTTGAAATATAGTTCAAATTCAATAAAAATCGACAAAAATACACTTTCTAGCTAAAATTTGATGGTTTCGTTGCACTTTCCGAGCCCGTAGGGTATCTGATTGGCTTAAAAGTACAAGAAAACACTTCAAAAGTGACGTTTCTGAAGAATTTTAACAGTTTTCTTGTATCTACGAACGCCAGAATGCATAAAATTGACCTAAACGTCTCCTTTTCCTATTCTGAGTCGATTCTGCATGCTTTAAGTGTGTTTGGTGGCTCAGAACCATCAAAAAACGTTGAAATATAGTTCAAATTCAATAAAAATCGACAAAAATACAGTTTCTAGCTAAAATTTGATGGTTTCGTTGCACTTTCCGAGCCCGTGGGATATCTGATTGGCTTAAAAGTACAAGAAAACATTTCAAAAGTGACGTTTCTGAAGAATTTTAACAGTTTTCTTGTATCTACGAACGCCAGAATGCATAAAATTGACCTAAACGTCTCCTTTTCCTATTCTGAGTCGATTCTGCATGCTTTAAGTGTGTTTGGTGGCTCAGAACCATCAAAAAACGTTGAAATATAGTTCAAATTCTATAAAAATCGACAAAAATACAGTTTCTAGCTAAAATTTGATGGTTTCGTTGCACTTTCCGAGCCCGTAGGGTATCTGATTGGCTTAAAAGGACAAGAAAAACACTTCAAAAGTGACGTTTCTGAAGAATTTTAACAGTTTTCTTGTATCTACGAACGCCAGAATGCATAAAATTGACCTAAACGTCTCCTTTTCCTATTCTGAGTCGATTCTGCATGCTTTAAGTGTGTTTGGTGGCTCAGAACCATCAAAAAACGTTGAAATATAGTTCAAATTCAATAAAAATCGACAAAAATACAGTTTCTAGCTAAAATTAGATGGTTTCGTTGCACTTTCCGAGCCCGTAGGGTATCTGATTGGCTTAAAAGTACAAGAAAACACTTCAAAAGTGACGTTTCTGAAGAATTTTAACAGTTTTCTTGTATCTACGAACGCCAGAATGCATAAAATTGACCAAACGTCTCCTTTTCCTATTCTGAGTCGATTCTGCATGCTTTAAGTGTGTTTGGTGGCTCAGAACCATCAAAAAACGTTGAAATATAGTTCAAATTCAATAAAAATCGACAAAAATACAGTTTCTAGCTAAAATTTGATGGTTTCGTTGCACTTTCCGAGCCCGTAGGGTATCTGATTGGCTTAAAAGTTCAAGAAAACACTTCAAAAGTGACGTTTCTGAAGAATTTTAACAGTTTTCTTGTATCTACGAACGCCAGAATGCATAAAATTGACCTAAACGTCTCCTTTTCCTATTCTGAGTCGATTCTGCATGCTTTAAGTGTGTTTGGTGGCTCAGAACCATCAAAAAACGTTGAAATATAGTTCAAATTCAATAAAAATCGACAAAAATACAGTTTCTAGCTAAAATTTGATGGTTTCGTTGCACTTTCCGAGCCCGTTGGGTATCTGATTGGCTTAAAAGTACAAGAAAACACTTCAAAAGTGACGTTTCTGAAGAATTTTAACAGTTTTCTTGTATCTACGAACGCCAGAATGCATAAAATTGACCTAAACGTCTCCTTTTCCTATTCTGAGTCGATTCTGCATGCTTTAAGTGTGTTTGGTGGCTCAGAACCATCAAAAAACGTTGAAATATAGTTCAAATTCAATTAAAATCGACAAAAATACAGTTTCTAGCTAAAATTTGATGGTTTCGTTGCACTTTCCGAGCCCGTAGGGTATCTGATTGGCTTAAAAGTTCAAGAAAACACTTCAAAAGTGACGTTTCTGAAGAATTTTAACAGTTTTCTTGTATCTACGAACGCCAGAATGCATAAAATTGACCTAAACGTCTCCTTTTCCTATTCTGAGTCGATTCTGCATGCTTTAAGTGTGTTTGGTGGCTCAGAACCATCAAAAAACGTTGAAATATAGTTCAAATTCAATAAAAATCGACAAAAATACAGTTTCTAGCTAAAATTTGATGGTTTCGTTGCACTTTCCGAGCCCGTTGGGTATCTGATTGGCTTAAAAGTACAAGAAAACACTTCAAAAGTGACGTTTCTGAAGAATTTTAACAGTTTTCTTGTATCTACGAACGCCAGAATGCATAAAATTGACCTAAACGTCTCCTTTTCCTATTCTGAGTCGATTCTGCATGCTTTAAGTGTGTTTGGTGGCTCAGAACCATCAAAAAACGTTGAAATATAGTTCAAATTCAATAAAAATCGACAAAAATACAGTTTCTAGCTAAAATTTGATGGTTTCGTTGCACTTTCCGAGCCCGTAGGGTATCTGATTGGCTTAAAAGTACAAGAAAACACTTCAAAAGTGACGTTTCTGAAGAATTTTAACAGTTTTCTTGTATCTACGAACGCCAGAATGCATAAAATTGACCTAAACGTCTCCTTTTCCTATTCTGAGTCGATTCTGCATGCTTTAAGTGTGTTTGGTGGCTCAGAACCATCAAAAAACGTTGAAATATAGTTCAAATTCAATAAAAATCGACAAAAAAACAGTTTCTAGCTAAAATTTGATGGTTTCGTTGCACTTTCCGAGCCCGTAGGGTATCTGATTGGCTTAAAAGTACAAGAAAACACTTCAAAAGTGACGTTTCTGAAGAATTTTAACAGTTTTCTTGTATCTACGAACGCCAGAATGCATAAAATTGACCTAAACGTCTCCTTTTCCTATTCTGAGTCGATTCTGCATGCTTTAAGTGTGTTTGGTGGCTCAGAACCATCAAAAAACGTTGAAATATAGTTCAAATTCAATAAAAATCGACAAAAATACAGTTTCTAGCTAAAATTTGATGGTTTCGTTGCACTTTCCGAGCCCGTAGGGTATCTGATTGGCTTAAAAGTACAAGAAAACACTTCAAAAGTGACGTTTCTGAAGAATTTTAACAGTTTTCTTGTATCTACGAACGCCAGAATGCATAAAAATTGACCTAAACGTCTCCTTTTCCTATTCTGAGTCGATTCTGCATGCTTTAAGTGTGTTTGGTGGCTCAGAACCATCAAAAAACGTTGAAATATAGTTCAAATTCAATAAAAATCGACAAAAATACAGTTTCTAGCTAAAATTTGATGGTTTCGTTGCACTTTCCGAGCCCGTAGGTTATCTGATTGGCTTAAAAGTACAAGAAAACACTTCAAAAGTGACGTTTCTGAAGAATTTTAACAGTTTTCTTGTATCTACGAACGCCAGAATGCATAAAATTGACCTAAACGTCTCCTTTTCCTATTCTGAGTCGATTCTGCATGCTTTAATTGTGTTTGGTGGCTCAGAACCATCAAAAAACGTTGAAATATAGTTCAAATTCAATAAAAATCGACAAAAATACAGTTTCTAGCTAAAATTTGATGGTTTCGTTGCACTTTCCGAGCCCGTAGGGTATCTGATTGGCTTAAAAGTACAAGAAAACACTTCAAAAGTGACGTTTCTGAAGAATTTTAACAGTTTTCTTGTATCTACGAACGCTAGAATGCATAAAATTGACCTAAACGTCTCCTTTTCCTATTCTGAGTCGATTCTGCATGCTTTAAGTGTGTTTGGTGGCTCAGAACCATTAAAAACGTTGAAATATAGATCAAATTCAATAAAAATCGACAAAAATACAGTTTCTAGCTAAAATTTGATGGTTTCGTTGCACTTTCCGAGACCGTAGGGTATCTGATTGGCTTAAAAGTACAAGAAAACACTTCAAAAGTGATGTTTCTGAAGAATTTTAACAGTTTTCTTGTATCTACGAACGCCAGAATGCATAAAATTGACCTAAACGTCTCCTTTTCCTATTCTGAGTCGATTCTGCATGCTTTAAGTGTGTTTGGTGGCTCAGAACCATCAAAAAACGTTGAAATATAGTTCAAATTCAATAAAAATCGACAAAAATACAGTTTCTAGCTAAAATTTTATGGTTTCGTTGCACTTTCCGAGCCCGTAGGGTATCTGATTGGCTTAAAAGTACAAGAAAACACTTCAAAAGTGACGTTTCTGAAGAATTTTAACAGTTTTCTTGTATCTACGAACGCCAGAATGCATAAAATTGACCTAAACGTCTCCTTTTCCTATTCTGAGTCGATTCTGCATGCTTTAAGTGTGTTTGGTGGCTCAGAACCATAAAAAAACGTTGAAATATAGTTCAAATTCAATAAAAATCGACAAAAATACAGTTTCTAGCTAAAATTTGATGGTTTCGTTGCACTTTCCGAGCCCGTAGGGTATCTGATTGGCTTAAAAGTACAAGAAAACACTTCAAAAGTGACGTTTCTGAAGAATTTTAACAGTTTTCTTGTATCTACGAACGCCAGAATGCATAAAATTGACCTAAACGTCTCCTTTTCCTATTCTGAGTCGATTCTGCATGCTTTAAGTGTGTTTGGTGGCTCAGAACCATCAAAAAACGTTGAAATATAGTTCAAATTCAATAAAAATCGACAAAAATACAGTTTCTAGCTAAAATTTTATGGTTTCGTTGCACTTTCCGAGCCCGTAGGGTATCTGATTGGCTTAAAAGTACAAGAAAACACTTCAAAAGTGACGTTTCTGAAGAATTTTAACAGTTTTCTTGTATCTACGAACGCCAGAATGCATAAAATTGACCTAAACGTCTCCTTTTCCTATTCTGAGTCGATTCTGCATGCTTTAAGTGTGTTTGGTGGCTCAGAACCATCAAAAAACGTTGAAATATAGTTCAAATTCAATAAAAATCGACAAAAATACAGTTTCTAGCTAAAATTTGATGGTTTCGTTGCACTTTCCGAGCCCGTAGGGTATCTGATTGGCTTAAAAGTACAAGAAAACACTTCAAAAGTGACGTTTCTGAAGAATTTTAACAGTTTTCTTGTATCTACGAACGCCAGAATGCATAAAATTGACCTAAACGTCTCCTTTTCCTATTCTGAGTCGATTCTGCATGCTTTAAGTGTGTTTGGTGGCTCAGAACCATCAAAAAACGTTGAAATATAGTTCAAATTCAATAAAAATCGACAAAAATACAGTTTCTAGCTAAAATTTGATGGTTTCGTTGCACTTTCCGAGCCCGTAGGGTATCTGATTGGCTTAAAAGTACAAGAAAACACTTCAAAAGTGACGTTTCTGAAGAATTTTAACAGTTTTCTTGTATCTACGAACGCCAGAATGCATAAAATTGACCTAAACGTCTCCTTTTCCTATTCTGAGTCGATTCTGCATGCTTTAAGTGTGTTTGGTGGCTCAGAACCATCAAAAAACGTTGAAATATAGTTCAAGTTCAATAAAAATCGACAAAAATACAGTTTCTAGCTAAAATTTGATGGTTTCGTTGCACTTTCCGAGCCCGTAGGGTATCTGATTGGCTTAAAAGTACAAGAAAACACTTCAAAAGTGACGTTTCTGAAGAATTTTAACAGTTTGCTCGTATCTACGAACGCCAGAATGCATAAAATTGACCTAAACGTCTCCTTTTCCTATTCTGAGTCGATTCTGCATGCTTTAAGTGTGTTTGGTGGCTCAGAACCATCAAAAAACGTTGAAATATAGTTCAAATTCAATAAAAATCGACAAAAATACAGTTTCTAGCTAAAATTTGATGGTTTCGTTGCACTTTCCGAGCCCGTAGGGTATCTGATTGGCTTAAAAGTACAAGAAAACACTTCAAAAGTGACGTTTCTGAAGAATTTTAACAGTTTTCTTGTATCTACGAACGCCAGAATGCATAAAATTGACCTAAACGTCTCCTTTTCCTATTCTGAGTCGATTCTGCATGCTTTAAGTGTGTTTGGTGGCTCAGAACCATCAAAAAACGTTGAAATATAGTTCAAATTCAATAAAAATCGACAAAAATACAGTTTCTAGCTAAAATTTGATGGTTTCGTTGCACTTTCCGAGCCCGTAGGGTATCTGATTGGCTTAAAAGTACAAGAAAACACTTCAAAAGTGACGTTTCTGAAGAATTTTAACAGTTTTCTTGTATCTACGAACGCCAGAATGCATAAAATTGACCTAAACGTCTCCTTTTCCTATTCTGAGTTGATTCTGCATGCTTTAAGTGTGTTTGGTGGCTCAGAACCATCAAAAAACGTTGAAATATAGTTCAAATTCAATAAAAATCGACAAAAATACAGTTTCTAGCTAAAATTTGATGGTTTCGTTGCACTTTCCGAGCCCGTAGGGTATCTGATTGGCTTAAAAGTACAAGAAAACACTTCAAAAGTGACGTTTCTGAAGAATTTTAACAGTTTTCTTGTATCTACGAACGCCAGAATGCATAAAATTGACCTAAACGTCTCCTTTTCTTATTCTGAGTCGATTCTGCATGCTTTAAGTGTGTTTGGTGGCTCAGAACCATCAAAAAACGTTGAAATATAGTTCAAATTCAATAAAAATCGACAAAAATACAGTTTCTAGCTAAAATTTGATGGTTTCGTTGCACTTTCCGAGCCCGTAGGGTATCTGATTGGCTTAACAGTACAAGAAAACACTTCAAAAGTGACGTTTCTGAAGAATTTTAACTGTTTTCTTGTATCTACGAACGCCAGAATGCATAAAATTGACCTAAACATCTCCTTTTCCTATTCTGAGTCGATTCTGCATGCTTTAAGTGTGTTTGGTGGCTCAGAACCATCAAAAAACGTTGAAATATAGTTCAAATTCAATAAAAATCGACAAAAATACAGTTTCTAGCTAAAATTTGATGGTTTCGTTGCACTTTCCGAGCCCGTAGGGTATCTGATTGGCTTAAAAGTACAAGAAAACACTTCAAAAGTGACGTTTCTGAAGAATTTTAACAGTTTTCTTGTATCTACGAACGCCAGAATGCATAAAATTGACCTAAACGTCTCCTTTTCCTATTCCGAGTCGATTCTGCATGCTTTAAGTGTGTTTGGTGGCTCAGAACCATCAAAAAACGTTGAAATATAGTTCAAATTCAATAAAAATCGACAAAAATACAGTTTCTAGCTAAAATTTGATGGTTTCGTTGCACTTTCCGAGCCCGTAGGGTATCTGATTGGCTTAAAAGTACAAGAAAACACTTCAAAAGTGACGTTTCTGAAGAATTTTAACAGTTTTCTTGTATCTACGAACGCCAGAATGCATAAAATTGACCTAAACGTCTCCTTTTCCTATTCTGAGTCGATTCTGCATGCTTTAAGTGTGTTTGGTGGCTCAGAACCATCAAAAAACGTTGAAATATAGTTCAAATTCAATAAAAATCGACAAAAATACAGTTTCTAGTTAAAATTTGATGGTTTCGTTGCACTTTCCGAGCCCGTTGGGTATCTGATTGGCTTAAAAGTACAAGAAAACACTTCAAAAGTGACGTTTCTGAAGAATTTTAACAGTTTTCTTGTATCTACGAACGCCAGAATGCATAAAATTGACCTAAACGTCTCCTTTTCCTATTCTGAGTCGATTCTGCATGCTTTAAGTGTGTTTGGTGGCTCAGAACCATCAAAAAACGTTGAAATATAGTTCAAATTCAATAAAAATCGACAAAAATACAGTTTCTAGCTAAAATTTGATGGTTTCGTTGCACTTTCCGAGCCCGTAGGGTATCTGATTGGCTTAAAAGTACAAGAAAACACTTCAAAAGTGACGTTTCTGAAGAATTTTAACAGTTTTCTTGTATCTACGAACGCCAGAATGCATAAAATTGACCTAAACGTCTCCTTTTCCTATTCTGAGTCGATTCTGCATGCTTTAAGTGTGTTTGGTGGCTCAGAACCATCAAAAAACGTTGAAATATAGTTCAAATTCAATAAAAATCGACAGAAATACAGTTTCTAGCTAAAATTTGATGGTTTCGTTGCACTTTCCGAGCCCGTGGGGTATCTGATTGGCTTAAAAGTACAAGAAAACACTTCAAAAGTGACGTTTCTGAAGAATTTTAACAGTTTTCTTGTATCTACGAACGCCAGAATGCATAAAATTGACCTAAACGTCTCCTTTTCCTATTCTGAGTCGATTCTGCATGCTTTAAGTGTGTTTGGTGGCTCAGAACCATCAAAAAACGTTGAAATATAGTTCAAATTCAATAAAAATCGACAAAAATACAGTTTCTAGCTAAAATTTTATGGTTTCGTTGCACTTTCCGAGCCCGTAGGGTATCTGATTGGCTTAAAAGTACAAGAAAACACTTCAAAAGTGACGTTTCTGAAGAATTTTAACAGTTTTCTTGTATCTACGAACGCCAGAATGCTTAAAATTGACCTAAACGTCTCCTTTTCCTATTCTGAGTCGATTCTGCATGCTTTAAGTGTGTTTGGTGGCTCAGAACCATCAAAAAACGTTGAAATATAGTTCAAATTCAATAAAAATCGACAAAAATACAGTTTCTAGCTAAAATTTGATGGTTTCGTTGCACTTTCCGAGCCCGTAGGGTATCTGATTGGCTTAAAAGTACAAGAAAACACTTCAAAAGTGACGTTTCTGAAGAATTTTAACAGTTTTCTTGTATCTACGAACGCCAGAATGCATAAAATTGACCTAAACGTCTCCTTTTCCTATTCTGAGTCGATTCTGCATGCTTTAAGTGTGTTTGGTGGCTCAGAACCATCAAAAAACGTTGAAATATAGTTCAAATTCAATAAAAATCGACAAAAATACAGTTTCTAGTTAAAATTTGATGGTTTCGTTGCACTTTCCGAGCCCGTTGGGTATCTGATTGGCTTAAAAGTACAAGAAAACACTTCAAAAGTGACGTTTCTGAAGAATTTTAACAGTTTTCTTGTATCTACGAACGCCAGAATGCATAAAATTGACCTAAACGTCTCCTTTTCCTATTCTGAGTCGATTCTGCATGCTTTAAGTGTGTTTGGTGGCTCAGAACCATCAAAAAACGTTGAAATATAGTTCAAATTCAATAAAAATCGACAAAAATACAGTTTCTAGCTAAAATTTGATGGTTTCGTTGCACTTTCCGAGCCCGTAGGGTATCTGATTGGCTTAAAAGTACAAGAAAACACTTCAAAAGTGACGTTTCTGAAGAATTTTAACAGTTTTCTTGTATCTACGAACGCCAGAATGCATAAAATTGACCTAAACGTCTCCTTTTCCTATTCTGAGTCGATTCTGCATGCTTTAAGTGTGTTTGGTGGCTCAGAACCATCAAAAAACGTTGAAATATAGTTCAAATTCAATAAAAATCGACAGAAATACAGTTTCTAGCTAAAATTTGATGGTTTCGTTGCACTTTCCGAGCCCGTGGGGTATCTGATTGGCTTAAAAGTACAAGAAAACACTTCAAAAGTGACGTTTCTGAAGAATTTTAACAGTTTTCTTGTATCTACGAACGCCAGAATGCTTAAAATTGACCTAAACGTCTCCTTTTCCTATTCTGAGTCGATTCTGCATGCTTTAAGTGTGTTTGGTGGCTCAGAACCATCAAAAAACGTTGAAATATAGTTCAAATTCAATAAAAATCGACAAAAATACAGTTTCTAGCTAAAATTTGATGGTTTCGTTGCACTTTCCGAGCCCGTAGGGTATCTGATTGGCTTAAAAGTACAAGAAAACACTTCAAAAGTGACGTTTCTGAAGAATTTTAACAGTTTTCTTGTATCTACGAACGCCAGAATGCATAAAATTGACCTAAACGTCTCCTTTTCCTATTCTGAGTCGATTCTGCATGCTTTAAGTGTGTTTGGTGGCTCAGAACCATCAAAAAACGTTGAAATATAGTTCAAATTCAATAAAAATCGACAAAAATACAGTTTCTAGCTAAAATTTGATGGTTTCGTTGCACTTTCCGAACCCGTAGGGTATCTGATTGGCTTAAAAGTACAAGAAAACACTTCAAAAGTGACGTTTCTGAAGAATTTTAACAGTTTTCTTGTATCTACGAACGCCAGAATGCATAAAATTGACCTAAACGTCTCCTTTTCCTATTCTGAGTCGATTCTGCATGCTTTAAGTGTGTTTGGTGGCTCAGAACCATCAAAAAACGTTGAAATATAGTTCAAATTCAATAAAAATCGACAAAAATACAGTTTCTAGCTAAAATTTGATGGTTTCGTTGCACTTTCCGAGCCCGTAGGGTATCTGATTGGCTTAAAAGTACAAGAAAACACTTCAAAAGTGACGTTTCTGAAGAATTTTAACAGTTTTCTTGTATCTACGAACGTAAGAATGCATGAAATTGACCTAAACGTCTCCTTTTCCTATTCTGAGTCGATTCTGCATGCTTTAAGTGTGTTTGGTGGCTCAGAACCATCAAAAAACGTTGAAATATAGTTCAAATTCAATAAAAATCGACAAAAATTCAGTTTCTAGCTAAAATTTGATGGTTTCGTTGCACTTTCCGAGCCCGTAGGGTATCTGATTGGCTTAAAAGTACAAGAAAACACTTCAAAAGTGACGTTTCTGAAGAATTTTAACAGTTTTCTTGTATCTACGAACGCCAGAATGCATAAAATTGACCTAAACGTCTCCTTTTCCTATTCTGAGTCGATTCTGCATGCTTTAAGTGTGTTTGGTGGCTCAGAACCATCAAAAAACGTTGAAATATAGTTCAAATTCAATAAAAATCGACAAAAATACAGTTTCTAGCTAAAATTTGATGGTTTCGTTGCACTTTCTGAGCCCGTAGGGTATCTGATTGGCTTAAAAGTACAAGAAAATACTTCAAAAGTGACGTTTCTGAAGAATTTTAACAGTTTTCTTGTATCTACGAACGCCAGAATGCATAAAATTGACCTAAACGTCTCCTTTTCCTATTCTGAGTCGATTCTGCATGCTTTAAGTGTGTTTGGTGGCTCAGAACCATCAAAAAACGTTGAAATATAGTTCAAATTCAATAAAAATCGACAAAAATACAGTTTCTAGCTAAAATTTGATGGTTTCGTTGCACTTTCCGAGCCCGTAGGGTATCTGATTGGCTTAAAAGTACAAGAAAACACTTCAAAAGTGACGTTTCTGAAGAATTTTAACAGTTTTCTTGTATCTACGAACGCCAGAATGCATAAAATTGACCTAAACGTCTCCTTTTCCTATTCTGAGTCGATTCTGCATGCTTTAAGTGTGTTTGGTGGCTCAGAACCATCAAAAAACGTTGAAATATAGTTCAAATTCAATAAAAATCGACAAAAATACAGTTTCTAGCTAAAATTTGATGGTTTCGTTGCACTTTCCGAGCCCGTAGGGTATCTGATTGGCTTAAAAGTACAAGAAAACACTTCAAAAGTGACGTTTCTGAAGAATTTTAACAGTTTTCTTGTATCTACGAACGCCAGAATGCATAAAATTGACCTAAACGTCTCCTTTTCCTATTCTGAGTCGATTCTGCATGCTTTAAGTGTGTTTGGTGGCTCAGAACCATCAAAAAACGTTGAAATATAGTTCAAATTCAATAAAAATCGACAAAAATACAGTTTCTAGCTAAAATTTGATGGTTTCGTTGCACTTTCCGAGCCCGTAGGGTATCTGATTGGCTTAAAAGTACAAGAAAACACTTCAAAAGTGACGTTTCTGAAGAATTTTAACAGTTTTCTTGTATCTACGAACGCCAGAATGCATAAAATTGACCTAAACGTCTCCTTTTCCTATTCTGAGTCGATTCTGCATGCTTTAAGTGTGTTTGGTGGCTCAGAACCATCAAAAAACGTTGAAATATAGTTCAAATTCAATAAAAATCGACAAAAATACAGTTTCTAGCTAAAATTTGATGGTTTCGTTGCACTTTCCGAGCCCGTAGGGTATCTGATTGGCTTAAAAGTACAAGAAAACACTTCAAAAGTGACGTTTCTGAAGAATTTTAACAGTTTTCTTGTATCTACGAACGCCAGAATGCATAAAATTGACCTAAACGTCTCCTTTTCCTATTCTGAGTCGATTCTGCATTCTTTAAGTGTGTTTGGTGGCTCAGAACCATCAAAAAACGTTGAAATATAGTTCAAATTCAATAAAAATCGACAAAAATACAGTTTCTAGCTAAAATTTGATGGTTTCGTTGCACTTTCCGAGCCCGTAGGGTATCTGATTGGCTTAAAAGTACAAGAAAACACTTCAAAAGTGACGTTTCTGAAGAATTTTAACAGTTTTCTTGTATCTACGAACGCCAGAATGCATAAAATTGACCTAAACCTCTCCTTTTCCTATTCTGAGTCGATTCTGCATGCTTTAAGTGTGTTTGGTGGCTCAGAACCATCAAAAAACGTTGAAATATAGTTCAAATTCAATAAAAATTGACAAAAATACAGTTTCTAGCTAAAATTTGATGGTTTCGTTGCACTTTCCGAGCCCGTAGGGTATCTGATTGGCTTAAAAGTACAAGAAAACACTTCAAAAGTGACGTTTCTGAAGAATTTTAACAGTTTTCTTGTATCTACGAACGCCAGAATGCATAAAATTGACCTAAACGTCTCCTTTTCCTATTCTGAGTCGATTCTGCATGCTTTAAGTGTGTTTGGTGGCTCAGAACCATCAAAAAACGTTGAAATATAGTTCAAATTCAATAAAAATCGACAAAAATACAGTTTCCAGCTAAAATTTGATGGTTTCGTTGCACTTTCCGAGCCCGTAGGGTATCTGATTGGCTTAAAAGTACAAGAAAACACTTCAAAAGTGACGTTTCTGAAGAATTTTAACAGTTTTCTTGTATCTACGAACGCCAGAATGCATAAAATTGACCTAAACGTCTCCTTTTCCTATTCTGAGTCGATTCTGCATGCTTTAAGTGTGTTTGGTGGCTCAGAACCATCAAAAAACGTTGAAATATAGTTCAAATTCAATAAAAATCGACAAAAATACAGTTTCTAGCTAAAATTTGATGGTTTCGTTGCACTTTCCGAGCCCGTAGGGTATCTGATTGGCTTAAAAGTAAAAGAAAACACTTCAAAAGTGACGTTTCTGAAGAATTTTAACAGTTTTCTTGTATCTACGAACGCCAGAATGCATAAAATTGACCTAAACGTCTCCTTTTCCTATTCTGAGTCGTTTCTGCATGCTTTAAGTGTGTTTGGTGGCTCAGAACCATCAAAAAACGTTGAAATATAGTTCAAATTCAATAAAAATCGACAAAAATACAGTTTCTAGCTAAAATTTGATGGTTTCGTTGCACTTTCCGAGCCCGTAGGGTATCTGATTGGCTTAAAAGTACAAGAAAACACTTCAAAAGTGACGTTTCTGAAGAATTTTAACAGTTTTCTTGTATCTACGAACGCCAGAATGCATAAAATTGACCTAAACGTCTCCTTTTCCTATTCTGAGTCGATTCTGCATGCTTTAAGTGTGTTTGGTGGCTCAGAACCATCAAAAAACGTTGAAATATAGTTCAAATTCAATAAAAATCGACAAAAATACAGTTTCTAGCTAAAATTTGATGGTTTCGTTGCACTTTCCGAGCCCGTAGGGTATCTGATAGGCTTAAAAGTACAAGAAAACACTTCAAAAGTGACGTTTCTGAAGAATTTTAACAGTTTTCTTGTATCTACGAACGCCAGAATGCATAAAATTGACCTAAACGTCTCCTTTTCCTATTCTGAGTCGATTCTGCATGCTTTAAGTGTGTTTGGTGGCTCAGAACCATCAAAAAACGTTGAAATAGTTCAAATTCAATAAAAATCGACAAAAATACAGTTTCTAGCTAAAATTTGATGGTTTCGTTGCACTTTCCGAGCCCGTTGGGTATCTGATTGGCTTAAAAGTACAAGAAAACATTTCAAAAGTGACGTTTCTGAAGAATTTTAACAGTTTTCTTGTATCTACGAACGCCAGAATGCATAAAATTGACCTAAACGTCTCCTTTTCCTATTCTGAGTCGATTCTGCATGCTTTAAGTGTGTTTGGTGGCTCAGAACCATCAAAAAACGTTGAAATATAGTTCAAATTCAATAAAAATCGACAAAAATACAGTTTCTAGCTAAAATTTGATGGTTTCGTTGCACTTTCCGAGCCCGTAGGGTATCTGATTGGCTTAAAAGTACAAGAAAACACTTCAAAAGTGACGTTTCTGAAGAATTTTAACAGTTTTCTTGTATCTACGAACGCCAGAATGCATAAAATTGACCTAAACGTCTCCTTTTCCTATTCTGAGTCGATTCTGCATGCTTTAAGTGTGTTTGGTGGCTCAGAACCATCAAAAAACGTTGAAATATAGTTCAAATTCAATAAAAATCGACAAAAATACAGTTTCTAGCTAAAATTTGATGGTTTCGTTGCACTTTCCGAGCCCGTAGGGTATCTGATTGGCTTAAAAGTACAAGAAAACACTTCAAAAGTGACGTTTCTGAAGAATTTTAACAGTTTTCTTGTATCTACGAACGCCAGAATGCATAAAATTGACCTAAACGTCTCCTTTTCCTATTCTGAGTCGATTCTGCATGCTTTAAGTGTGTTTGGTGGCTCAGAACCATCAAAAAACGTTGAAATATAGTTCAAATTCAATAAAAATCGACAAAAATACAGTTTCTAGCTAAAATTTGATGGTTTCGTTGCACTTTCCGAGCCCGTTGGGTATCTGATTGGCTTAAAAGTACAAGAAAACATTTCAAAAGTGACGTTTCTGAAGAATTTTAACAGTTTTCTTGTATCTACGAACGCCAGAATGCATAAAATTGACCTAAACGTCTCCTTTTCCTATTCTGAGTCGATTCTGCATGCTTTAAGTGTGTTTGGTGGCTCAGAACCATCAAAAAACGTTGAAATATAGTTCAAATTCAATAAAAATCGACAAAAATACAGTTTCTAGCTAAAATTTGATGGTTTCGTTGCACTTTCCGAGCCCGTAGGGTATCTGATTGGCTTAAAAGTACAAGAAAACACTTCAAAAGTGACGTTTCTGAAGAATTTTAACAGTTTTCTTGTATCTACGAACGCCAGAATGCATAAAATTGACCTAAACGTCTCCTTTTCCTATTCAGAGTCGATTCTGCATGCTTTAAGTGTGTTTGGTGGCTCAGAACCATCAAAAAACGTTGAAATATAGTTCAAATTCAATAAAAATCGACAAAAATACAGTTTCTAGCTAAAATTTGATGGTTTCGTTGCACTTTCCGAGCCCGTAGGGTATCTGATTGGCTTAAAAGTACAAGAAAACACTTCAAAAGTGACGTTTCTGAAGAATTTTAACAGTTTTCTTGTATCTACGAACGCCAGAATGCATAAAATTGACCTAAACGTCTCCTTTTCCTATTCTGACTCGATTCTGCATGCTTTAAGTGTGTTTGGTGGCTCAGAACCATCAAAAAACGTTGAAATATAGTTCAAATTCAATAAAAATCGACAAAAATACAGTTTCTAGCTAAAATTTGATGGTTTCGTTGCACTTTCCGAGCCCGTAGGGTATCTGATTGGCTTAAAAGTACAAGAAAACACTTCAAAAGTGACGTTTCTGAAGAATTTTAACAGTTTTCTTGTATCTACGAACGCCAGAATGCATAAAATTGACCTAAACGTCTCCTTTTCCTATTCTGAGTCGATTCTGCATGCTTTAAGTGTGTTTGGTGGCTCAGAACCATCAAAAAACGTTGAAATATAGTTCAAATTCAATAAAAATCGACAAAAATACAGTTTCTAGCTAAAATTTGATGGTTTCGTTGCACTTTCCGAGCCCGTTGGGTATCTGATTGGCTTAAAAGTACAAGAAAACATTTCAAAAGTGACGTTTCTGAAGAATTTTAACAGTTTTCTTGTATCTACGAACGCCAGAATGCATAAAATTGACCTAAACGTCTCCTTTTCCTATTCTGAGTCGATTCTGCATGCTTTAAGTGTGTTTGGTGGCTCAGAACCATCAAAAAACGTTGAAATATAGTTCAAATTCAATAAAAATCGACAAAAATACAGTTTCTAGCTAAAATTTGATGGTTTCGTTGCACTTTCCGAGCCCGTAGGGTATCTGATTGGCTTAAAAGTACAAGAAAACACTTCAAAAGTGACGTTTCTGAAGAATTTTAACAGTTTTCTTGTATCTACGAACGCCAGAATGCATAAAATTGACCTAAACGTCTCCTTTTCCTATTCAGAGTCGATTCTGCATGCTTTAAGTGTGTTTGGTGGCTCAGAACCATCAAAAAACGTTGAAATATAGTTCAAATTCAATAAAAATCGACAAAAATACAGTTTCTAGCTAAAATTTGATGGTTTCGTTGCACTTTCCGAGCCCGTAGGGTATCTGATTGGCTTAAAAGTACAAGAAAACACTTCAAAAGTGACGTTTCTGAAGAATTTTAACAGTTTTCTTGTATCTACGAACGCCAGAATGCATAAAATTGACCTAAACGTCTCCTTTTCCTATTCTGACTCGATTCTGCATGCTTTAAGTGTGTTTGGTGGCTCAGAACCATCAAAAAACGTTGAAATATAGTTCAAATTCAATAAAAATCGACAAAAATACAGTTTCTAGCTAAAATTTGATGGTTTCGTTGCACTTTCCGAGCCCGTAGGGTATCTGATTGGCTTAAAAGTACAAGAAAACACTTCAAAAGTGACGTTTCTGAAGAATTTTAACAGTTTTCTTGTATCTACGAACGCCAGAATGCATAAAATTGACCTAAACGTCTCCTTTTCCTATTCTGAGTCGATTCTGCATGCTTTAAGTGTGTTTGGTGGCTCAGAACCATCAAAAAACGTTGAAATATAGTTCAAATTCAATAAAAATCGACAAAAATACAGTTTCTAGCTAAAATTTGATCGTTTCGTTGCACTTTCCGAGCCCGTAGGGTCTCTGATTGGCTTAAAAGTACAAGAAAACACTTCAAAAGTGACGTTTCTGAAGAATTTTAACACTTTTCTTGTATCTACGAACGCCAGAATGCATAAAATTGACCTAAACGTCTCCTTTTCCTATTCTGAGTCGATTCTGCATGCTTTAAGTGTGTTTGGTGGCTCAGAACCATCAAAAAACGTTGAAATATAGTTCAAATTCAATAAAAATCGACAAAAATACAGTTTCTAGCTAAAATTTGATCGTTTCGTTGCACTTTCCGAGCCCGTAGGGTCTCTGATTGGCTTAAAAGTACAAGAAAACACTTCAAAAGTGACGTTTCTGAAGAATTTTAACACTTTTCTTGTATCTACGAACGCCAGAATGCATAAAATTGACCTAAACGTCTCCTTTTCCTATTCTGAGTCGATTCTGCATGCTTTAAGTGTGTTTGGTGGCTCAGAACCATCAAAAAACGTTGAAATATAGTTCAAATTCAATAAAAATCGACAAAAATACAGTTTCTAGCTAAAATTTGATGGTTTCGTTGCACTTTCCGAGCCCGTAGGGTATCTGATTGGCTTAAAAGTACAAGAAAACACTTCAAAAGTGACGTTTCTGAAGAATTTTAACAGTTTTCTTGTATCTACGAACGCCAGAATGCATAAAATTGACCTAAACGTCTCCTTTTCCTATTCTGAGTCGATTCTGCATGCTTTAAGTGTGTTTGGTGGCTCAGAACCATCAAAAAACGTTGAAATATAGTTCAAATTCAATAAAAATCGACAAAAATACAGTTTCTAGCTAAAATTTGATGGTTTCGTTGCACTTTCCGAGCCCGTAGGGTATCTGATTGGCTTAAAAGTACAAGAAAAACACTTCAAAAGTGACGTTTCTGAAGAATTTTAAAAGTTTTCTTGTATCTACGAACGCCAGAATGCATAAAATTGACCTAAACGTCTCCTTTTCCTATTCTGAGTCGATTCTGCATGCTTTAAGTGTGTTTGGTGGCTCAGAACCATCAAAAAACGTTGAAATACAGTTCAAATTCAATAAAAATCGACAAAAATACAGTTTCTAGCTAAAATTTGATGGTTTCTTTGCACTTTCCGAGCCCGTTGGGTATCTGATTGGCTTAAAAGTACAAGAAAACACTTCAAAAGTGACGTTTCTGAAGAATTTTAACAGTTTTCTTGTATCTACGAACGCCAGAATGCATAAAATTGACCTAAACATCTCCTTTTCCTATTCTGAGTCGATTCTGCATGCTTTAAGTGTGTTTGGTGGCTCAGAACCATCAAAAAACGTTGAAATATAGTTCAAATTCAATAAAAATCGACAAAAATACAGTTTCTAGCTAAAATTTGATGGTTTCGTTGCACTTTCCGAGCCCGTAGGGTATCTGATTGGCTTAAAAGTACAAGAAAACACTTCAAAAGTGACGTTTCTGAAGAATTTTAACAGTTTTCTTGTATCTACGAACGCCAGAATGCATAAAATTGACCTAAACGTCTCCTTTTCCTATTCTGAGTCGATTCTGCATGCTTTAAGTGTGTTTGGTGGCTCAGAACCATCAAAAAACGTTGAAATATAGTTCAAATTCAATAAAAATCGACAAAAATACAGTTTCTAGCTAAAATTTGATGGTTTCGTTGCACTTTCCGAGCCCGTAGGGTATCTGATTGGCTTAAAAGTACAAGAAAACACTTCAAAAGTGACGTTTCTGAAGAATTTTAACAGTTTTCTTGTATCTACGAACGCCAGAATGCATAAAATTGACCTAAACGTCTCCTTTTCCTATTCTGAGTCGATTCTGCATGCTTTAAGTGTGTTTGGTGGCTCAGAACCATCAAAAAACGTTGAAATATAGTTCAAATTCAATAAAAATCGACAAAAATACAGTTTCTAGCTAAAATTTGATGGTTTCGTTGCACTTTCCGAGCCCGTAGGGTATCTGATTGGCTTAAAAGTACAAGAAAACACTTCAAAAGTGACGTTTCTGAAGAATTTTAACAGTTTTCTTGTATCTACGAACGCCAGAATGCATAAAATTGACCTAAACGTCTCCTTTTCCTATTCTGAGTCGATTCTGCATGCTTTAAGTGTGTTTGGTGGCTCAGAACCATCAAAAAACGTTGAAATACAGTTCAAATTCAATAAAAATCGACAAAAATACAGTTTCTAGCTAAAATTTGATGGTTTCTTTGCACTTTCCGAGCCCGTTGGGTATCTGATTGGCTTAAAAGTACAAGAAAACACTTCAAAAGTGACGTTTCTGAAGAATTTTAACAGTTTTCTTGTATCTACGAACGCCAGAATGCATAAAATTGACCTAAACATCTCCTTTTCCTATTCTGAGTCGATTCTGCATGCTTTAAGTGTGTTTGGTGGCTCAGAACCATCAAAAAACGTTGAAATATAGTTCAAATTCAATAAAAATCGACAAAAATACAGTTTCTAGCTAAAATTTGATGGTTTCGTTGCACTTTCCGAGCCCGTAGGGTATCTGATTGGCTTAAAAGTACAAGAAAACACTTCAAAAGTGACGTTTCTGAAGAATTTTAACAGTTTTCTTGTATCTACGAACGCCAGAATGCATAAAATTGACCTAAACGTCTCCTTTTCCTATTCTGAGTCGATTCTGCATGCTTTAAGTGTGTTTGGTGGCTCAGAACCATCAAAAAACGTTGAAATATAGTTCAAATTCAATAAAAATCGACAAAAATACAGTTTCTAGCTAAAATTTGATGGTTTCGTTGCACTTTCCGAGCCCGTAGGGTATCTGATTGGCTTAAAAGTACAAGAAAACACTTCAAAAGTGACGTTTCTGAAGAATTTTAACAGTTTTCTTGTATCTACGAACGCCAGAATGCATAAAATTGACCTAAACGTCTCCTTTTCCTATTCTGAGTCGATTCTGCATGCTTTAAGTGTGTTTGGTGGCTCAGAACCATCAAAAAACGTTGAAATATAGTTCAAATTCAATAAAAATCGACAAAAATACAGTTTCTAGCTAAAATTTGATGGTTTCGTTGCACTTTCCGAGCCCGTAGGGTATCTGATTGGCTTAAAAGTACAAGAAAACACTTCAAAAGTGACGTTTCTGAAGAATTTTAACAGTTTTCTTGTATCTACGAACGCCAGAATGCATAAAATTGACCTAAACGTCTCCTTTTCCTATTCTGAGTCGATTCTGCATGCTTTAAGTGTGTTTGTTGGCTCAGAACCATCAAAAAATGTTGAAATATAGTTCAAATTCAATAAAAATCGACAAAAATACAGTTTCTAGCTAAAATTTGATGGTTTCGTTGCACTTTCCGAGCCCGTAGGGTATCTGATTGGCTTAAAAGTACAAGAAAACACTTCAAAAGTGACGTTTCTGAAGAATTTTAACAGTTTTCTTGTATCTACGAACGCCAGAATGCATAAAATTGACCTTAACGTCTCCTTTTCCTATTCTGAGTCGATTCTGCATGCTTTAAGTGTGTTTGGTGGCTCAGAACCATCAAAAAACGTTGAAATATAGTTCAAATTCAATAAAAATCGACAAAAATACAGTTTCTAGCTAAAATTTGATGGTTTCGTTGCACTTTCCGAGCCCGTAGGGTATCTGATTGGCTTAAAAGTACAAGAAAACACTTCAAAAGTGACGTTTCTGAAGAATTTTAACAGTTTTCTTGTATCTACGAACGCCAGAATGCATAAAATTGACCTAAACGTCTCCGTTTCCTATTCTGAGTCGATTCTGCATGCTTTAAGTGTGTTTGGTGGCTCAGAACCATCAAAAAACGTTGAAATATAGTTCAAATTCAATAAACATCGACAAAAATCCAGTTTCTAGCTAAAATTTGATGGTTTCGTTGCACTTTCCGAGCCCGTAGGGTATCTGATTGCCTTAAAAGTACAAGAAAACACTTCAAAAGTGACGTTTCTGAAGAATTTTAACAGTTTTCTTGTATCTACGAACGCCAGAATGCATAAAATTGACCTAAACGTCACCTTTTCCAATTCTGAGTCGATTCTGCATGCTTTAAGTGTGTTTGGTGGCTCAGAACCATCAAAAAACGTTGAAATATAGTTCAAATTCAATAAAAATCGACAAAAATACAGTTTCTAGCTAAAATTTGATGGTTTCGTTGCACTTTCCGAGCCCGTAGGGTATCTGATTGGCTTGAAAGTACAAGAAAACACTTCAAAAGTGACGCTTCTGAAGAATTTTAACAGTTTTCTTGTATCTACGAACGCCAGAATGCATAAAATTGACCTAAACGTCTCCTTTTCCTATTCTGAGTCGATTCTGCATGCTTTAAGTGTGTTTGGTGGCTCAGAACCATCAAAAAACTTTGAAATATAGTTCAAATTCAATAAAAATCGACAAAAATACAGTTTCTAGCTAAAATTTGATGGTTTCGTTGCACTTTCCGAGCCCGTAGGGTATCTGATTGGCTTAAAAGTACAAGAAAACACTTCAAAAGTGACGTTTCTGAAGAATTTTAACAGTTTTCTTGTATCTACGAACGCCAGAATGCATAAAATTGACCTAAACGTCTCCTTTTCCTATTCTGAGTCGATTCTGCATGCTTTAAGTGTGTTTGGTGGCTCAGAACCATCAAAAAACGTTGAAATATAGTTCAAATTCAATAAAAATCGACAAAAATACAGTTTCTAGCTAAAATTTGATGGTTTCGTTGCACTTTCCGAGCCCGTAGGGTATCTGATTGGCTTAAAAGTACAAGAAAACACTTCAAAAGTGACGTTTCTGAAGAATTTTAACAGTTTTCTTGTATCTACGAACGCCAGAATGCATAAAATTGACCTAAACGTCTCCTTTTCCTATTCTGAGTCGATTCTGCATGCTTTAAGTGTGTTTGGTGGCTCAGAACCATCAAAAAACGTTGAAATATAGTTCAGATTCAATAAAAATCGACAAAAATACTGTTTCTAGCTAAAATTTGATGGTTTCGTTGCACTTTCCGAGCCCGTAGGGTATCTGATTGGCTTAAAAGTACAAGAAAACACTTCAAAAGTGACGTTTCTGAAGAATTTTAACAGTTTTCTTGTATCTACGAACGCCAGAATGCATAAAATTGACCTAAACGTCTCCGTTTCCTATTCTGAGTCGATTCTGCATGCTTTAAGTGTGTTTGGTGGCTCAGAACCATCAAAAAACGTTGAAATATAGTTCAAATTCAATAAAAATCGACAAAAATACTGTTTCTAGCTAAAATTTGATGGTTTCGTTGCACTTTCCGAGCCCGTAGGGTATCTGATTGGCTTAAAAGTACAAGAAAACACTTCAAAAGTGACGTTTCTGAAGAATTTTAACAGTTTTCTTGTATCTACGAACGCCAGAATGCATAAAATTGACCTAAACGTCTCCGTTTCCTATTCTGAGTCGATTCTGCATGCTTTAAGTGTGTTTGGTGGCTCAGAACCATCAAAAAACGTTGAAATATAGTTCAAATTCAATAAAAATCGACAAAAATACTGTTTCTAGCTAAAATTTGATGGTTTCGTTGCACTTTCCGAGCCCGTAGGGTATCTGATTGGCTTAAAAGTACAAGAAAACACTTCAAAAGTGACGTTTCTGAAGAATTTTAACAGTTTTCTTGTATCTACGAACGCCAGAATGCATAAAATTGACCTAAACGTCTCCTTTTCCTATTCTGAGTCGATTCTGCATGCTTTAAGTGTGTTTGGTGGCTCAGAACCATCAAAAAACGTTGAAATATAGTTCAAATTCAATAAAAATCGACAAAAATACAGTTTCTAGCTAAAATTTGATGGTTTCGTTGCACTTTCCGAGCCCGTAGGGTATCTGATTGGCTTAAAAGTACAAGAAAACACTTCAAAAGTGACGTTTCTGAAGAATTTTAACAGTTTTCTTGTATCTACGAACGCTAGAATGCATAAAATTGACCTAAACGTCTCCTTTTCCTATTCTGAGTCGATTCTGCATGCTTTAAGTGTGTTTGGTGGCTCAGAACCATCAAAAAACGTTGAAATATAGTTCAAATTCAATAAACATCGACAAAAATCCAGTTTCTAGCTAAAATTTGATGGTTTCGTTGCACTTTCCGAGCCCGTAGGGTATCTGATTGCCTTAAAAGTACAAGAAAACACTTCAAAAGTGACGTTTCTGAAGAATTTTAACAGTTTTCTTGTATCTACGAACGCCAGAATGCATAAAATTGACCTAAACGTCACCTTTTCCAATTCTGAGTCGATTCTGCATGCTTTAAGTGTGTTTGGTGGCTCAGAACCATCAAAAAACGTTGAAATATAGTTCAAATTCAATAAAAATCGACAAAAATACAGTTTCTAGCTAAAATTTGATGGTTTCGTTGCACTTTCCGAGCCCGTAGGGTATCTGATTGGCTTGAAAGTACAAGAAAACACTTCAAAAGTGACGCTTCTGAAGAATTTTAACAGTTTTCTTGTATCTACGAACGCCAGAATGCATAAAATTGACCTAAACGTCTCCTTTTCCTATTCTGAGTCGATTCTGCATGCTTTAAGTGTGTTTGGTGGCTCAGAACCATCAAAAAACTTTGAAATATAGTTCAAATTCAATAAAAATCGACAAAAATACAGTTTCTAGCTAAAATTTGATGGTTTCGTTGCACTTTCCGAGCCCGTAGGGTATCTGATTGCCTTAAAAGTACAAGAAAACACTTCAAAAGTGACGTTTCTGAAGAATTTTAACAGTTTTCTTGTATCTACGAACGCCAGAATGCATAAAATTGACCTAAACGTCACCTTTTCCAATTCTGAGTCGATTCTGCATGCTTTAAGTGTGTTTGGTGGCTCAGAACCATCAAAAAACGTTGAAATATAGTTCAAATTCAATAAAAATCGACAAAAATACAGTTTCTAGCTAAAATTTGATGGTTTCGTTGCACTTTCCGAGCCCGTAGGGTATCTGATTGGCTTGAAAGTACAAGAAAACACTTCAAAAGTGACGCTTCTGAAGAATTTTAACAGTTTTCTTGTATCTACGAACGCCAGAATGCATAAAATTGACCTAAACGTCTCCTTTTCCTATTCTGAGTCGATTCTGCATGCTTTAAGTGTGTTTGGTGGCTCAGAACCATCAAAAAACTTTGAAATATAGTTCAAATTCAATAAAAATCGACAAAAATACAGTTTCTAGCTAAAATTTGATGGTTTCGTTGCACTTTCCGAGCCCGTAGGGTATCTGATTGGCTTAAAAGTACAAGAAAACACTTCAAAAGTGACGTTTCTGAAGAATTTTAACAGTTTTCTTGTATCTACGAACGCCAGAATGCATAAAATTGACCTAAACGTCTCCTTTTCCTATTCTGAGTCGATTCTGCATGCTTTAAGTGTGTTTGGTGGCTCAGAACCATCAAAAAACGTTGAAATATAGTTCAAATTCAATAAAAATCGACAAAAATACAGTTTCTAGCTAAAATTTGATGGTTTCGTTGCACTTTCCGAGCCCGTAGGGTATCTGATTGGCTTAAAAGTACAAGAAAACACTTCAAAAGTGACGTTTCTGAAGAATTTTAACAGTTTTCTTGTATCTACGAACGCCAGAATGCATAAAATTGACCTAAACGTCTCCTTTTCCTATTCTGAGTCGATTCTGCATGCTTTAAGTGTGTTTGGTGGCTCAGAACCATCAAAAAACGTTGAAATATAGTTCAGATTCAATAAAAATCGACAAAAATACTGTTTCTAGCTAAAATTTGATGGTTTCGTTGCACTTTCCGAGCCCGTAGGGTATCTGATTGGCTTAAAAGTACAAGAAAACACTTCAAAAGTGACGTTTCTGAAGAATTTTAACAGTTTTCTTGTATCTACGAACGCCAGAATGCATAAAATTGACCTAAACGTCTCCGTTTCCTATTCTGAGTCGATTCTGCATGCTTTAAGTGTGTTTGGTGGCTCAGAACCATCAAAAAACGTTGAAATATAGTTCAAATTCAATAAAAATCGACAAAAATACTGTTTCTAGCTAAAATTTGATGGTTTCGTTGCACTTTCCGAGCCCGTAGGGTATCTGATTGGCTTAAAAGTACAAGAAAACACTTCAAAAGTGACGTTTCTGAAGAATTTTAACAGTTTTCTTGTATCTACGAACGCCAGAATGCATAAAATTGACCTAAACGTCTCCTTTTCCTATTCTGAGTCGATTCTGCATGCTTTAAGTGTGTTTGGTGGGTCAGAACCATCAAAAAACGTTGAAATATAGTTCAAATTCAATAAAAATCGACAAAAATACAGTTTCTAGCTAAAATTTGATGGTTTCGTTGCACTTTCCGAGCCCGTAGGGTATCTGATTGGCTTAAAAGTACAAGAAAACACTTCAAAAGTGACGTTTCTGAAGAATTTTGACAGTTTTCTTGTATCTACGAACGCCAGAATGCATAAAATTGACCTAAACGTCTCCTTTTCCTATTCTGAGTCGATTCTGCATGCTTTAAGTGTGTTTGGTGGCTCAGAACCATCAAAAAACGTTGTAATATAGTTCAAATTCAATAAAAATCGACAAAAATACAGTTTCTAGCTAAAATTTGATGGTTTCGTTGCACTTTCCGACCCCGTTGGGTATCTGATTGGCTTAAAAGTACAAGAAAACACTTCAAAAGTGACGTTTCTGAAGAATTTTAACAGTTTTCTTGTATCTACGAACGCCAGAATGCATAAAATTGACCTAAACGTCTCCTTTTCCTATTCTGAGTCGATTCTGCATGCTTTAAGTGTGTTTGGTGGCTCAGAACCATCAAAAAACGTTGAAATATAGTTCAAATTCAATAAAAATCGACAAAAATACAGTTTCTAGCTAAAATTTGATGGTTTCGTTGCACTTTCCGAGCCCGTAGGGTATCTGATTGGCTTAAAAGTACAAGAAAACACTTCAAAAGTGACGTTTCTGAAGAATTTTAACAGTTTTCTTGTATCTACGAACGCCAGAATGCATAAAATTGACCTAAACGTCTCCTTTTCCTATTCTGAGTCGATTCTGCATGCTTTAAGTGTGTTTGGTGGCTCAGAACCATCAAAAAACGTTGAAATATAGTTCAAATTCAATAAAAATCGACAAAAATACAGTTTCTAGCTAAAATTTGATGGTTTCGTTGCACTTTCCGAGCCCGTAGGGTATCTGATTGGCTTAAAAGTACAAGAAAACACTTCAAAAGTGACGTTTCTGAAGAATTTTAACAGTTTTCTTGTATCTACGAACGCCAGAATGCATAAAATTTACCTAAACGTCTCCTTTTCCTATTCTGAGTCGATTCTGCATGCTTTAAGTGTGTTTGGTGGCTCAGAACCATCAAAAAACGTTGAAATATAGTTCAAATTCAATAAAAATCGACAAAAATACAGTTTCTAGCTAAAATTTGATGGTTTCGTTGCACTTTCCGAGCCCGTAGGGTATCTGATTGGCTTAAAAGTACAAGAAAACACTTCAAAAGTGACGTTTCTGAAGAATTTTAACAGTTTTCTTGTATCTACGAACGCCAGAATGCATAAAATTGACCTAAACGTCTCCTTTTCCTATTCTGAGTCGATTCTGCATGCTTTAAGTGTGTTTGGTGGCTCAGAACCATCAAAAAACGTTGAAATATAGTTCAAATTCAATAAAAATCGACAAAAATACAGTTTCTAGCTAAAATTTGATGGTTTCGTTGCACTTTCCGAGCCCGTAGGGTATCTGATTGGCTTAAAAGTACAAGAAAACACTTCAAAAGTGACGTTTCTGAAGAATTTTAACAGTTTTCTTTTATCTACGAACGCCAGAATGCATAAAATTGACCTAAACGTCTCCTTTTCCTATTCTGAGTCGATTCTGCATGCTTTAAGTGTGTTTGGTGGCTCAGAACCATAAAAAAACGTTGAAATATAGTTCAAATTCAATAAAAATCGACAAAAATACAGTTTCTAGCTAAAATTTGATGGTTTCGTTGCACTTTCCGAGCCCGTTGGGTATCTGATTGGCTTAGACAGTCACTTAAACAGTCACTTTTGAAGTGTTTTCTTGTACTTTTAAGCCACTCAGATACCCTACGGGCTCGGAAAGTGCAACGAAACCATCAAATTTTAGCTAGAAACTGTATTTTTGTCGATTTTTATTGAATTTGAACTATATTTCAACGTTTTTTGATGGTTCTGAGCCACCAAACACACTTAAAGCATGCAGAATCGACTCAGAATAGGAAAAGGAGACGTTTAGGTCAATTTTATGCATTCTGGCGTTCGTAGATACAAGAAAACTGTTAAAATTCTTCAGAAACGTCACTTTTGAAGTGTTTTCTTGTACTTTTAAGCCACTCAGATACCCGACGGGCTCGGAAAGTGCAACGAAACCATCAAATTTTAGCTAGAAACTGTATTTTTGTCGATTTTTATTGAATTTGAACTATATTTCAACGTTTTTTGATGGTTCTGAGCCACCAAACACACTTAAAGCATGCAGAATCGACTCAGAATAGGAAAAGGAGACGTTTAGGTCAATTTTATGCATTCTGGCGTTCGTAGATACAAGAAAAATGTTAAAATTCTTCAGAAACGTCACTTTTGAAGTGTTTTCTTGTACTTTTAAGCCACTCAGATACCCTACGGGCTCGGAAAGTGCAACGAAACCATCAAATTTTAGCTAGAAACTGTATTTTTGTCGATTTTTATTGTATTTGAACTATATTTCAACGTTTTTTGATGGTTCTGAGCCACCAAACACACTTAAAGCATGCAGAGTCGACTCAGAATAGGAAAAGGAGACGTTTAGGTCAATTTTATGCATTCTGGCGTTCGTAGATACAAGAAAACTGTTAAAATTCTTCAGAAACGTCACTTTTGAAGTGTTTTCTTGTACTTTTAAGCCACTCAGATACCCTACGGGCTCGGAAAGTGCAACGAAACCATCAAATTTTAGCTAGAAACTGTATTTTTGTCGACTTTTATTGAATTTGAACTATATTTCAACGTTTTTTGATGGTTCTGAGCCACCAAACACACTTAAAGCATGCAGAATCGACTCAGAATAGGAAAAGGAGACGTTTAGGTCAATTTTATGCATTCTGGCGTTCGTAGATACAAGAAAACTGTTAAAATTCTTCAGAAACGTCACTTTTGAAGTGTTTTCTTGTAATTTTAAGCCAGTCAGATACCCTACGGTCTCGGAAAGTGCAACGAAACCATCAAATTTTAGCTAGAAACTGTATTTTTGTCGATTTTTATTGAATTTGAACTATATTTCAACGTTTTTTGATGGTTCTGAGCCACCAAACACACTTAAAGCATGCAGAATCGACTCAGAATAGGAAAAGGAGACGTTTAGGTCAATTTTATGCATTCTGGCGTTCGTAGATACAAGAAAACTGTTAAAATTCTTCAGAAACGTCACTTTTGAAGTGTTTTCTTGTACTTTTAAGCCACTCAGATACCCTACGGGCTCGGAAAGTGCAACGAAACCATCAAATTTTAGCTAGAAACTGTATTTTTGTCGATTTTTATTGAATTTGAACTATATTTCAACGTTTTTTGATGGTTCTGAGCCACCAAACACACTTAAAGCATGCAGAATCGACTCAGAATAGGAAAACGAGACGTTTAGGTCAATTTTATGCATTCTGGCGTTCGTAGATACAAGAAAACTGTTAAAATTCTTCAGAAACGTCACTTTTGAAGTGTTTTCTTGTACTTTTAAGCCACTCAGATACCCTACGGGCTCGGAAAGTGCAACGAAACCATCAAATTTTAGCTAGAAACTGTATTTTTGTCGATTTTTATTGTATTTGAACTATATTTCAACGTTTTTTGATGGTTCTGAGCCACCAAACACACTTAAAGCATGCAGAATCGACTCAGAATAGGAAAAGGAGACGTTTAGGTCAATTTTATGCATTCTGGCGTTCGTAGATACAAGAAAACTGTTAAAATTCTTCAGAAACGTCACTTTTGAAGTGTTTTCTTGTACTTTTAAGCCAGTCAGATACCCAACGGGCTCGGAAAGTGCAACGAAACCATCAAATTTTAGCTAGAAACTGTATTTTTGTCGATTTTTATTGAATTTGAACTATATTTCAACGTTTTTTGATGGTTCTGAGCCACCAAACACACTTAAAGCATGCAGAATCGACTCAGAATAGGAAAAGGAGACGTTTAGGTCAATTTTATGCATTCTGGCGTTCGTAGATACAAGAAAACTGTTAAAATTCTTCAGAAACGTCACTTTTGAAGTGTTTTCTTGTACTTTTAAGCCACTCAGATACCCTACGGGCTCGGAAAGTGCAACGAAACCATCAAATTTTAGCTAGAAACTGTATTTTTGTCGATTTTTATTGAATTTGAACTATGTATATTTCAACGTTTTTTGATGGTTCTGAGCCACCAAACACACTTAAAGCATGCAGAATCGACTCAGAATAGGAAAAGGAGACGTTTAGGTCAATTTTATGCATTCTGGCGTTCGTAGATACAAGAAAACTGTTAAAATTCTTCAGAAACGTCACTTTTGAAGTGTTTTCTTGTACTTTTAAGCCACTCAGATACCCTACGGGCTCGGAAAGTGCAACGAGACCATCAAATTTTAGCTAGAAACTGTATTTTTGTCGATTTTTATTGAATTTGAACTATATTTCAACGTTTATTGATGGTTCTGAGCCACCAAACACACTTAAAGCATGCAGAATCGACTCAGAATAGGAAAAGGAGACGTTTAGGTCAATTTTATGCATTCTGGCGATCGTAGATACAAGAAAACTGTTAAAATTCTTCAGAAACGTCACTTTTGAAGTGTTTTCTTGTACTTTTAAGCCACTCAGATACCCAACGGGCTCGGAAAGTGCAACGAAACCATCAAATTTTAGCTAGAAACTGTATTTTTGTCGATTTTTATTGAATTTGAACTATATTTCAACGTTTTTTGATGGTTCTGAGCCACCAAACACACTTAAAGCATGCACAATCGACTCAGAATAGGAAAAGGAGACGTTTAGGTCAATTTTATGCATTCTGGCGTTCGTAGATACAAGAAAACTGTTAAAATTCTTCAGAAACGTCACTTTTGAAGTGTTTTCTTGTACTTTTAAGCCACTCAGATACCCTACGGGCTCGGAAAGTGCAACGAAACCATCAAATTTTAGCTAGAAACTGTATTTTTGTCGATTTTTATTGTATTTGAACTATATTTCAACGTTTTTTGATGGTTCTGAGCCACCAAACACACTTAAAGCATGCAGAATCGACTCAGAATAGGAAAAGGAGACGTTTAGGTCAATTTTATGCATTCTGGCGTTCGTAGATACAAGAAAACTGTTAAAATTCTTCAGAAACGTCACTTTTGAAGTGTTTTCTTGTACTTTTAAGCCAGTCAGATACCCAACGGGCTCGGAAAGTGCAACGAAACCATCA